>NW_020799386.1:0-2176 GCF_003259725.1 Athene cunicularia | reverse complement strand
GTTCCCTCCATCCCGCTGTGTCCCCCCAATGTCCCAGCTCATTCCAGTCCACCCCAACGTCCCCTCAGTGTTCCCAGGGTGCCCCCAATCCCCGATGCCCCCCCCTAGTGTCACTCACCGTCATACAGGGGGTCTGTGAGCTGTACATGGGCTGCAGGAGCTAGAGCCGTACATGGGGGTCTGGCAGCCGTGTATCGGGGTGCGCCCATGAGCAAGGGGAAGAGGCTGGGGGTGTTGGGGGTCAGGGGGGCCGTTGTCGCTCCCCAGCGACTCCTTGACCTTCAAATCCTCATGTTTGGGCATGATGGTGATTTTGTTGCCGTCAACGCTGAGGATTTTGCCTTGCAGGTTGATCAGCTCGCCCTCGCACACCTCCACATTGTCACCAGGCTGGAAGTTGTGCTCTCTTTCCTTCCCTGGGGTGGGAGGGGGGGGACAGTGAGGGGACATCACTGCCTGGAGGGGTGACAGGGACATGGGGGTGGCACCCGCTTACCTGTGCTCTCCGTCACCACCTCCAGGTCGATGCCTTCGGGTTGGTCCTCGAACTTCTCCAGCTCGGATAGGGTGGGCTTTACCCCCTCCGTTATCTGCCGAGATAGGATCGAAAATATCGCTGCTGAGGAGCCACCCAACGCCCCTCGGCTTTAGAAAAGAGGCGGTTTGGGGGGAAAAACGGCGAGTTTGGGGTTTAAACCCCGGCAGCGGCGCTCACCACGGCCGACATGGCGAAGCTCTTGAAGAGGAATCCCTTGCGGCTGTAGCGGTTGCCTTCGAAGATGAGAAAGTCGCCGTCAGACGCCACGTCACCTCCCAGGGACCTGGGACAAAACCCAAATCACCCCTCAGGTGGGCGGAAGCCCCCCCCAAAAGGGTCAATAACACCCCTCAGCGATAGCTCTGCCGGGGGAGACCTTTTTGGGGCACATCTGATGTCACAATCACCTACCGAATCTTCTCAGCGTCAAAAAGCCGCTGCGGGGGTCGCTTGAACTTCTTCCTCTTGGCAAACCAGTCCTTCTGCAGGGGGGGGGGCAGCAGGGGGTGAGCAAAGAGAGGCTGGCGGTCAGGGGTGCCAGTACCATCCCCTCGGGGGGGGCTCTAAGGGCCATCCTGACCCTTCAGAGGGTACCTGAGGACCAACCTAACCGCTCGGGGGGTCCCTGAGGGCTACCCAGACCCCATGAGGGGCCACCCAGACCCCTCGGGAGGCCCCTGATGGCCAGCCGAGGCCCTTCAGAGAGAGCCAGGGGTGCCGGCGCCATCCCGGCAGGGATCCCCTTACCAAGCTCATGCGGGCTTTGATGCGGTCGAAGTCGATGCGGGGGATCATTTTGAGGGAAATCTGGTTCTGGCTGGGCTCAACGTAATCCACCTGAGGGGCACAAGCACGGGGGCGTGAGCCGGCTGTGCGTCCCCCCCCAACCTCCGCAGCGTCCCCCTTTCGTGCCCTCCTCACCTGGGCAATGTCATCTTTGTAGATCCCCCTTTTGAGGCGCACCCAAGATTTAGGTTTGAGGTTGGTGACTTCTTTGACCACTTTGAGGACGTCGGTCATCTCCTTGATGGGAACCATCTGCTGGTTCCAGTAGCCCATGCGCAGGTTGCCCACCCCCTCGATCGCCTGCTTGACGTGCGTCTGTTTGTAGGCCTCCACGTAGATGTAACCCTTGACATGCTCGGGGGCCACCACTGATTTGATCTGCAGGGGCTGGAGGACGAGGGGACACATTGGGGACATGCTGGGGACACCATGCTGCTCCACCCCGTCCCCAGCTCCCCGTGGACTCACCGTGTCGGTAAACTGGTAAGCAATAAATTTCCGCATCAGAGCGATGGCTGTGGCGCGCTCCTCACCAATCTGGGGACAAAAAGAATGTTTTAGGGTACGCTGTCCCTGTCCCTTCATGCTGAGCTTCGCTCTGCACAGACCGCCCCCCAAAAACCCACCTTGCACTTCACAGTCCAAAGATTGGGGTCCCTGCAAGGGGGCAGAGAAAAAAACACCATTACAGGGTTGCTCATCCTGATTTGCTCCTTTTTCCCCCCCAAACTACATGGGCTTTTCTCCCCGCCAAACCACATGGGAGTTTCCCCACCACACCACTCCACGGGACTCACTTGACTCCAGGCAGCAGCTGCTGCTGCGTGATGTCATCCGAGAGCTCATCGGAGC
>NW_020799385.1:1957-3882 GCF_003259725.1 Athene cunicularia | reverse complement strand
CAGCTTTTCCCTCATCCAATAGTTGCGTCATCTTGTCATAGAAGATCAGGTTTGTCAGGCAGGACCTGGCTTTCATACACCCATGCTGACTGGGCCGGATCCCCTGGTTGTCCATTATATGACTTTTAATGGCACCCAAGATGATCTGCTCCATGACCTTCCCAGGCACCGAGGTCAGACTGACAGGTCTGCAGTTTCCTGGATCCTCCTTGCTGCCTCTCTTGTAGATGGGTGTTACATTTGCCACCCTCCAGTCCAATGGCACCTCCCCAGTTAGCCATGACTTCAGGTAAATCATGGACAGCGGCTTGGCAAGCACATCTGCCAACTCTTTCAGCACCCTTGGGTGTAACCTATCCAATCCCACAGACTTGTGTGCATCCAAGCAGTAAAATGATTTAGTTCACTTTATTTTTTCAGTCTTCACAGTGCTGTCTTCACAGATTATGAGGCTTTTAACAAATATGATGATAGTCCATGTTACAGAGAGAATAGAAGTTACCAAATACTTGTGTAATAATTCTCCCGAGGTAATATAAATAAGGTAGACAGAAGTGGTAGGAAACAGGCAAATTAACTGACTAATGTTATGGTCCCTGATGAAGGAAAAAGACAGCATGCCAGCATTTAAGCGTCATCCAAATTTACCTAACATAACAGGCAAGAGCTATATTCATTTCAGGGGTAGAGGAGTTCAGTTTATTTCAATTCCTTGAGTATTCAACTGAATACAATGCTGTGAATAGAAATGTAAGCACAGAACTTTGTTGGGCCTGATGATCTTGATCCCCTGGGAGACTCTCCTGAAGGGTATAGGGGTCCAGGAAGGCTGGGCACTCTTTAAGAAGGAAGTGTTAATGGCTCAGGAGCAGGCGGTCCCCAGGTGCTCTAAGAGAAGCCGACGCCAGAGAAGAGCACCCTGGCTGAATAGGGAGCTTTGGCTGCAACTCAGGGAGAAAAGGAGTGTTAACAGCCTTTGGAAGAATGGGCTAGCAACTCACAATGATTACAACGATCCTGTGAGGCTATGCAGGGTGGGAATCAGAAGGGCTAAAGCCCAACTGGAAATTAGTTTGGCCTCTGCAATCAAGGATAACAAGAAGAGTTTCTATAAGTATGTCAGTAGCAAAAGAAAGTCCAGGGAGAGCCTCCATCCCCTGATAGATGCAGGAGGAAATTTGGTAACAAGTGATGAAGAGAAGGCTGAGGTGCTTAATGCCTTCTTTGTCTCAGTCTTTAATAACAAGACTAGTTGTACTGAGGGAATCCAGCCTCCTCAGCCAGGAGACAGAGACTGGGAGAACGAACCGTCCGCATTCCAGGAGGAGACAGTCAGTGACCTGCTGCATCACACAGACACACACAAGTCCATGGGACCGGATGGGATACACCCGAGGGTGCTGAAGGAGCTGGCTGGGGTGCTCGCCAAGCCGCTTTCCATCATTTATCAGCAGTCCTGCCTGACCGGGGAGGTCCTGACAGATTGGAAATTGGCCAATGTGACGCCCATATATAAGAAGGGTCAGAAGGATGATCTGGGAAATTACAGGCCTGTCAGCTTGACTTTGGTGCCCAGGAAGCTGATGGAGCAGCTCATCCTGAGTGCCATCACACAACACATGTGGGACAACCAGATGCTCAGGCCCAGTCAGCGTGGGTTTATGAAAGGCAGGTCCTGCCTGACAAACCTGATCTCCTTCTACGACAGGGCGACCTGCTTATTGGATGAGGGAAAGGCTGTGGATGTTGTCTATCTTGCCTTCAGTAAGGCCTTTGACACCATTTCCCCACAGCATTCTCCTGGTGAAACTGATTCCATAAGGCCAAATGCCGGGGGCTGCCCTTGGGCCACAACAACCCCCAGCAGCGCTACAGGCTTGGGGAGGAGTGGCTGGAGAGCTGCCAGTCAGAGAGGGACCTGGGGG
>NW_020799385.1:0-1907 GCF_003259725.1 Athene cunicularia | reverse complement strand
GGGCTTTTTTTCTAGCCAAAAATACTCAAAGACCTTTTTTTCAGCGTTCACTAGGTACTCTCCTCCCTTCATCTTTAAAACTGGGTAGAAATTTTTCTTTCAATATCAGTCAAATGCTTAAGTTGGATAGTTCGGATTTTAAAGAAGTGTAACTTTAAAAGCCATTGATATTTTAATTAATCTATTTTCTTAACTTGGTGGGAATGGCCAGTGTGTACTGGGAGCTTCAGCCAATTATGATTACTTCTGTGAAAGAGACAAAATTGGAGGAAAACAGTCAGGAGAACCTATTAAAAAGAAGTGTGCTAACAAGCTTTGAAAGTACAAAAAAAAATCTAAATGAACCGAGGGAGAGAAGGATCTGGGGGTTCTAACTGACAAGCAGCTGAACATGAGCCAGCAGTGTGCCCAGGTGGCCAAGAAAGCCAACGGCATCCTGGCTTGTATTAGAAATAGTGTGACCAGCAGAAGTAGGGAGGGGATGGTGCCCCTGTACTCGGCACTGGTGAGGCCGCACCTCGATTCCTGTGTTCAGTTTTGGGCCCCTCACTACAAAAAGGACATTGAATGACTCGAGCGTGTCCAGAGAAGGGCAACGGAGCTGGTGCAGGGTCTGGAGCACAGGTCGTACGGGGAGCGGCTGAGGGAACTGGGGGTGTTTAGTCTGGAGAAGAGGAGGCTGAGGGGAGACCTCATCGCCCTCTACAGCTCCCTGAAAGGAGGTTGCAGAGAACTGGGTTTGAGCCTTTTTAGCTTAGTAGAAAGCGACAGGGCAAGAGGGAATGGCCTCAAGTTGCACCAGGGAAGGTTCAGACTGGTTATCGGGAAGCATTTCTTTCCAGAAGGGGTTGTTAGGCATTGGAATGGGCTGCCCAGGGAGGTGGTGGAGTCCCCATCCCTGGAGGTGTTCAAGAGCCGGGTTGATTTAGAGCTTAAGGATATGCTGTAGGTGGGAACTGTGCTAGGAGAACGGTTGGACTAGATGATCTCCAGAGTCCTTTCCAACCTATATGACTCTATGATTCTATGATCTTGAAAGTGAGAGGATATTTTGGATGCTGTTTTCCGTACTGAAAAGAAGTCACAGGGAGAGCTTGGAAGCAGATGAGCACTTGTAGTGTTCAAGTTTCTCAATGTCAGCTTCAACTGCAGGTATGTGGCTTCTCCTCTATATCCGGAAAACATATAAAAATCAGTTCGTAAGAAGAAACAATACAGAAGTAATATAATAACATATTTTAGGTAAATGGAGGCAAACTGGGCCTTGGCATGTCTTTGGTACATCTTCTGAGTCTTGTTAAATAAAGAAAATGGAACCAGAAAAAGGAGCCAAGTACCAGGATGAATCAGACCTGAAAAGGAGGAGGTCAATGCATAGAGGGTGTTAGGAGTCAAGCTGGGTAAAAGCAGCTTCTGTGCCCTCCTAGAGTCTGAGAACAGATTTGTGAGGTTCCTAAACCTTGACTGGCACCAAATACCTTTGAAAGGTGCTGGCACTGTCCCAGATGTTGACACAAAGGATAATAAACCATTGCTGGTCTCATTAATGCAAACGGCAGAAAGCAAATATAACCTAGTTCATGAATCACATAGAGCATGACATTTCACAGGTCTGAACAGCTGCTCCTTCTACTTTTTTGGGATTTTTCACGTGGGAGATGAGATAAAAAGTCTCTTCACTAAAAGAGTATCATTGCAAACTAGAGCAGCCATCTATCCTCTTCCTGGCCCCTTCAAGTTGTGTCCAGAGCTTCCACGTCAGCACCTTCATATGTAGGTACTGTAACAGATTTGCTAAATTACACTTGAATTCAGGCTGTAAATAAGGGTCATTGCTGAGTATAGTCTTATTTGATATTGAAACTGGAAAGGATTATCTGAGACCATGGAGTGCCGGTAGAAAACAT
>NW_020799384.1:0-3886 GCF_003259725.1 Athene cunicularia | reverse complement strand
GAGGAGGCTGAGGGGAGACCTCCTGGCCCTCTGCAACTCCCTGCCAGGAGGGGGCAGAGAGGGAGGATGAGTCTCTGGAGCCAAGGCCCCAGCGCCAGGCCCCGAGGGAATGGCCTCCAGCTGCCCCGGGCAGGGTCAGGCTGGCTCTGAGGAAGGATTTCTGTGCAGAAGGGGCTGTTGGGCGTTGGAATGGGCTGCCCAGGGCAGGGGGGAGTCCCCGGGATCCCTGGAGGGGTTGGAGAGTCGGGCTGAGCCAGCGCTGAGGGATCTGGGGGAGTTGGGAAGGGTCAGGGGGAGGGTCATGGTTGGGCTGGAGGAGCTTCAGGGGCTTTTCCAACCCAGATGAGTCTGGGATTCTGTGATGTCTCCCCAGCGTCAGGCTGGTGTTCAGGGAGCTCCACACGGAGGAGGAGTCTCCACATGGGCCCCTCTCAGCCCTCCCACTGCCCTACAGAGGCTCCAGGGAGGCTGCCCCAGCCCAGCGCAGCCTCTCCCTCTCCAAACTTCTGGGAGCTTGGCTCTAGAGGCAGGGCTGTGAGGTGTCGAGGGCAGGATCAGGCCTTGCCCCGAAGGCCCGCGGCGCTGGGTAGCACTGCGGGCAGAGTGCATTCCCGCCTGCCCTTCTGATGTGGTTCGCACCGTCAGGTGGGAGCTGGGGAAGACTCATCCCAGTCCTGCTGGCCCATTTCCAGGGGAAGGAGGAGAGACACTGCCTGGGTGGAGCAGGCGGCACAGCCTTTAAAATGCAGAGTGCCCAGAGCCTGTGGTCTCCCCCGGCCTGCCAGGGCGGCTCAGCCCATGCCGGGGGGCTGCTCCTCGCTCCTGCCCGCACAGCGGCTGCAGCTGCCGCTCCTCTGCCGCCACCTTCACGCTGGGCTTCTCGAGGAAGGGGGACGAGCACCCTGCAGCAGTGGGGGGGCTGGCAGGCCTCTGTCCAGGGGTGCCCCTCTGTCCGGGGGGGCCCGAGACCCGCGCTGCCGGCCCTGCTGGAAGAGCTGCGCGGCTGGTGGTGACGCATGCTGGGGCCTGCCTTCCTGGCAGCCTCCCCGGCTTCTTCGCATACCAGCCAAAGGACTTTCTTGTTTTTAATTATCGGCTGCGCATCCTTCTGCAAAAAGGAGCAGTTGGTACCATGAGGGAGGACTCGGGCTAATTAGCAGGAGCAACTAATTAGCTGTTTCCTGAGCAACAATGGCAGCTCAGACCAGGGTGGGCAGCTCCCGTGGCCTCTTGACTGTGTGCGGGTCTGTTTGTGGGGTGACATCGCCCCAGATTTGGCAAAGCCGTGACTCTGGGGCAAGGACCGCAACTTGGTGCAGAGCGAGGACAGCAGCCCTCCGTGGGCTACTTACAGCTCTCTGCAGGCTACTGCTGGCCATCCAGGAGCTACTCACAGCCCTCCAGCAGCTCGGCAGGCAGCAGCACGGCGGCAGCTTCTCCCTGCACGGACACGTGCCCGCTGCAGGCGCTGGCGTCCCCAGGAGATTCTCCGCTCGCCTCCAGCCTCGTGCGTGGGGCCACATTGTGGCCGCTCCCACCAGCCGCTCGCGGCACATGCCAGCTGGAGCGACCGGTCAGCAGCCAAGTTTCTGCCTGGTGCGTCAGCAGGGAAAGCTGTCCTTTCCCAAGGTGGTCAGTTCTTCACCCAGGCTGGGTGCTGCACCCCGATGCTGGAGGAGGAGGGGAATGGGGGCTCCTCCCCACTGGGAAATGGGGCTTCTGTGGCTCGGGGAGCGGGTACGGCCCCGGGGCGAGTCCCTGGGGGAGAGACACCTGCAAACACAGCCCATGCGGGCGAGGGGAGCGCTGGCTCCGCGGCGGCGGCAAGATGGAGCACGCAGGGTGAGCCCAGCAGCCACGCCGCAGCAGCTCGGCTTCCCCTCCAGCCACCGCTCTCGGCTCAGCCCCGTTCCTGCCGCTCACCTCCTTATCGATTTTTCCTAGGCCACGTCGCAAGGTGTAAACGAGTGTCTGAGCCTTGGCGCAGACTCTGCCAAAGGCCTCGTCACTGCTTCCTTAATCCGGCCTGCGTCATCCAGGCTGGAGGACCTGCCCGCGCCTACGGAGATGCAGGAAGGGGCTCTGGGATGGGGCGGGGGTCTCCTGCCCCTTTCACAAGGCTTCGTCATCTGTTGCATAATTTGGTCACCCAAACAGGCTCCTGTCCCTCTGCTGATGTGCTTGCCTGATAACTTCATTCCAGATCATTGTTAATTTGTTAATCGAGCTTGGGTTGATGCCAACGGCTGCTTGATTTGTGCACGCTCGATCATCATGGTTTTAGTGAGGATTTTAATTGATTGTAAGTTTGCCAGCGTGATGGCCAGTAGCAAGAACAGAACAGAGTTTTCTTTCCCTGTTACGACCGGTGTCCCCAGGCTGCTGCTCGGGGTTGGGAGGGGGGTCAGAGCGGCCTCCCCAGGCAGCACTGCCTTCCTCAGCGCCTCCTCCCTGCCCCAACCCAGACCTGTGCCCGTTCCTTTCCTGGGTCCAAGGCTGATGTGTTGCTGCTGGAAGGTGGGTGCTGCTGGAGGGGGATTTGCCAGAGCCCACAGGGTGCCAGGATGAACCACCACCACCACCCTGGGGACAAAGCAGCTGTGGGGACAAGAGCCATCCCACTCATCCCCCAGCCAGGAGGGAGGGGACAACAACCAGACTCTGGGAAGAGTCTTTGATTTATTAAAAGGCACTTAAATTTGTACAAAAAGAGATGTAGATTCCCGGCAGCCCCAGCCTGGCGCCGGGGCAGAGTCGCGGGCATAGAAGACTGTCCGGGGTCCCCAGGGACATGTGGCATGCCCAGGGATGGGATGGGGGGCTCCCGGCACCCCGAAGGCATCACTGAGACTGACCCAACCATCACCGAGGGACGAAGGGCTGGAGGGACGCCGGTAAGGGAGAACGATGGCGTCAGAGGCAGGAGGTGCCCTCCCGGGGCCCTGGTCCTGCCAGGAGCAGGTGGCCCTCGGCCGAGGGGCACAGCGGCGCCGCGGTGGCACTCGAGGCTCAGTGGCTGGGGCCAGTCCACGCCGGAGCAGACTGGCGAGCGTTGGGAGGAATCCTTCATCGATCTGCCAGCACATGGGGGCCAGCAGGGCCCCATCAGGCGTGCAGGGGTCTGTAGGGCTTGTCCTGGCCCGGTGGGTACCGCCAGAAGAGCCAGAACCGCACGACGCTGGTGATGATCCCCGGCACATTCGGGACCTGCGGGAGGGACATGGTGGGGGAGCGGATCTACCCGGCTCACAGCGGCGCTGCTGCCCTCCCCCACCGCTGCTCCACCAGCCCTGCGTTGCCGGGGGAGATTTATTGGCCTTATACCATCTAATTAATTAAAATCAATACTCATCTCACTGAGCCTAGTCACGGGCTCTGCTGTGTGACACACATGATGCTGGACGGGGGTCGGCTGGCTGCCAGCTGCTCAGCTGAATGCCACAGTGGGGACACGGGACGGGACGGGACGGGATGGGATGGGATAGGAGAGCATCCCTTGGCCACCCACTGCCCCAACCCACCATGATGTAGGGGTCACGGAGCTGTAGGCCGTAGAGTGTCCAGCTGGTGGAGGCCAGGAAGGTGGTGACAGTCAGGGGGAAGGACAGGCAGCGTGTCGACTTGCTCTGGACAATCTTGGCCTGCAGAAGC
Organism: Athene cunicularia; assembly: GCF_003259725.1. NCBI lineage: Eukaryota > Metazoa > Chordata > Aves > Strigiformes > Strigidae > Athene > Athene cunicularia. The sequence continues at coordinate 235 of NW_020799384.1, read as the reverse complement.
AAATGTCAGGCTGGTGCAGGGCTGGACATCCCTGGTGTCACCGCAGGCCTTCGCCCAGCCCCACACACCAGATCAGCCAGTGGCGAGAGGTACATGCTGATGGTGAAGACGCTGCAGAAGAGCCCCAGGCGTGCCAGGCGCGTCCGCGTGTCGCCAATCAGGAGAGTGAAGTAGCCGTAGCCAGCGGCCAGCACGGCCAGGAGCAGCAGGCTCCGCAGCAGCACGGGGCGCTGGG
>NW_020799383.1:0-3903 GCF_003259725.1 Athene cunicularia | reverse complement strand
CACTTGGGAACACTCAGGTGACCCATGAGGACAGTTGGGGGACCCCTAGGGACACTTGGGGACACTCAGGTGACCCATGAGGACAGTTGGGGGACCCCTAGGGACAACTGGGGACACTCGCAGCCATTCAGTGACACACAGGGACAGCTGGGGACACTGACCACAAAGTACTTCTGGGCTCCCAGCTTGGCCTGGAGCTCCGCCCCGAAGACAGCGATCTGCCCGTCATAGCGGCTGTTGCGCTGGGGACAACCAGACGTGTCACCCAGAGGTGGCACCCTGTCACGTCACCCCCCTCGTTTGACCTGGAGATGTCACCTCCTAGCGTCACCTGGACGCATTCACCCCCTCCTGTCACCCCTTTGTCACCTGTGTCACCTGGACATGTCACCCCCTGACATCACCCAGACATGTCACCCCCCGGTGTCACCCCTCGTGTCACCCGGACATGTCACCCCCTCCTGTCATTTCCTGGTGTCACCTGGACATGTCACCCCTCATGTCACCCCCTTGTCACCCTGTTGTGTCACCTGGACCTGTCACCCCCAGCATCACCCACACATGTCACCCCCTGATGTCACCTCCTCCTGTCACCCGGACATGTCACCCTCCTGTCACCTCCTGGCATCACCCAGACGTGTCACCACCTTGTGTCACCCAGATCCGTCATCGCCTGGCATCACCAGGAGACGTCACCCCTTTGTCACCCTGCTGTGTCACCTGGACATGTCACCCCTCGTGCACATCCTGTCACCCTGTCACATCGTCCGGACACATCACGCCCCTTGTATCACCTGGACGCATCACCCCCTCCTGTCACCTCTTGGTGTCACCCCCTCCTGTCACTTGGACATGTCACCCCCTCACGTCACCCCAGATGTCACACCAAGGAATCACTCCCTCCTGTCACCCCCTTGTGTCACCCGGACACAGGAACACCCACAGGGACCCCAAAGCCCCGGTGCCACCCACCCACCCACGGTGGCCAACGCCGACCCCGTCAAGGGGCTCACCCAGGGATGACCCCGAGGAGGTGGCACCCATGGGTGCCCCATGGCCGACACCCACCCACAGGCGCCCCCAAGACATGACTGAGCCATGAGCGTCCCCAAGGTGACCGACCCGTGGGTACCCAACGACCCCCACCCATGGGTGCTCACCGGGCGACACTGCTCCTCGCTAAGAACCGTCTCCTTGTTCTCCTCGGGGAGACACTCCAGGGCGTCGAAGTACAACCACTGGGTGATGGGCGTGAACTTCCCTGACACCGCCTGCACGCAGGGAGGGGCCGCCGGTAGCCACAGAGGGCGCCCAGGTAGCCCACGCGGGGGCCCAGGTGGCCCCGGGGTTTACCTTCATGACCTCCTGGGCCGCCAAGCCCCCGATGAAGGCGTTGACGGGGGCCAGGTCGCCGGTGGCCTGGAAGGCCAGTTCCCGCAGGAGATCCGGGTCCAGTTCGGCTCCCGGGGCCACCTCCCGGGTCAAGGCCACCACCTCGTCCGCGTCGCCCTGGGGGGGACACGGATGGGACGTGACACGTCTGTGGGGACGTTTCTGGGGACCCCCCGAGAGCCCTTGGGGATGGCAGTGGCCCGGGGCAAGAGCTGGTGGCCATGGTGGTGGCCCCCAATTGTCCCCAAGGGGTGGGGGGGCCATGGCGGGCGGCCATTTTGGTGCAGGACCTGGTGGCCTCTGTGTCCCCCACCTGGTGGCGTGGCCGAGGCGGGCGGCCATGTTGGCGTATGAAGCGGTGCAGGGCCTGCCAGCCCCAGTGCATGATGGGAGGTCTCTCGGCCTTCCCGAAGTCCGTGATCATCAGCTCCGGCTCCACCAGCGCCTCCCGCAGCCGCTTCTGGGGACGGCGAGGACACAGGGTGGGCGTGGGGGGCGCGACAGGTGAGCAACCTGTGCCTCCCAGTCCCTCCCAGCATACCCCAGTGACCCCCCGATTTCTCCAAGTCCCCCTCACCATTTCACTCCCGAACCCTTCCCAGTATCTCCCAGTGACATCCCACTCCTTCCCAGTAGTCACCAATCCCTCCCATTACACCCCAGTTTCCCCCATTCCCCTCCCAGTTCCCACAGATCCTTTCAGTTCCCTTCCAGTTCCCCCAGTACCTCTCAGTTTCTTCCCAGTCACACCCAGCTCCTTATAATCCCCCTCCCAGTGCCTCCCAACCCCCCATAACGCCCTTCCAACACCTCCCAGTGCTCCCCAGTTCCTTCCTAGCACTCCCAGTTCCCTCAATCCCTTCCATTCCAGTCCCAATAATCCGCCCCCAGCACAGCCCAGAACCTCCTATCCCCTCCCAGTCCTTCCTAATCCCCTCCCAATCTCTCCCAGTATCTCCCAATTTCCTTCTACTGCTCCATAATCCCCTTCCAGTCTCTCCCAGAGCCCCATAATCCCCTCCCAGTACTTCCTAATCTGCTCTCAATCCATCCCAGTACCCCCCAGTCCCCTCTCAACCTGTTCCCAGTCCCTCTCAAATCTCCCTCCATTCCCAACAATCCTCTCCCAGTGTATCCCAGTACCCCCTAGCCCCTCCCAGTCCCCCCCAGTCTCTCCCAATGCCCCACAATCCCCTCCTAGTACTTCCTATCTGCTCCAGTCCCTCCCAGTGCCCCCCAGTCCCATCCCAGTGCCACTCACGAAGCGAATGTGCTTGGGCATCTTGACCTGGGTGACGATCCCCCCCCTCACGTAGTCCCCGAACCCGCTGGTGTCCCCAATGCTGAAGGTGTACGGCCCTGGGGGGACGGGCTGTCACTGAGGGACCCCAGAAACCGGGAGACGCCCCACAGGAGACACCGTGGGGTCTGGGAGCCCCGACAGAGGGGACCCGGGCGCGCGGGCTCACCGAGGACGCGGATCTCGACGGGGCCGCAGCCGTTCAGCTCCTCCATCCCCTCCACCTCGGTGAAGGTGACGAAATCGCCCGTCTCGAAGCCGTGACGAGCCTCGTCCAGGCACGTCACCTCCCCCGGGCATCCCTACAGGGGGAGGAAACGGGGTGCTGAGGGGACCCTGGCGTCTGGGTGACACCTACCCCCACCCCCAGGGATCTGGGTGACACCCTACCCCCACCCTCGGGGGTGCAGTACCTTGGTCACCATGGAAACCATGGCACTGAGAGGTTGTTCCCCGTTGGTGTCCGTCACCACCATGTCGTCCCCAAAATCACAGAAAAGCTGCCTAAAATGGAAGGGGGGCGGGGAGAGGGGGATCAGACAGGGGGCCCAGGTGTGCGGGAGCCCCTATAGAAGGGATTTATGTGCCTGGAACATCGTACAGAGGGGACCCCGGCGTCCCCACGCCCCCACAGAGGGGACCCCAGCGTCCCCTCGCCCCCACAGAGGGGACCCCGGCTCACCCGAAAAGTCCGCGGGTGTCGGCCACCACCAGTTTGATCCCGTGGCTGTGGCAGAAATCCCCGACCCACAGTTGTTCCTCCAAAGACGAGTTGGTCAACACCACCACCTACAGAAAAACCCCATCCGACTGTCCGTCACCCGCGGCGAGCAACAAGCAGACGGACGGACAGGAGGGTCCGGTGGGGGTGGGTGGGTGAATTACTCCCTCTGGGAGGGTTAATGATTCCCCCCCCCACCCCGGGAGGGGTATGGGGAGGCTTTGAGGGGTACAGTCAGATGCACAACCGGCTGGACAAGCAGACAAGGGATGTGGAGACTGTCAGACCCCAAAAATATGGGATAGAGGCAGTTTTGAGGGGGAACAGGGGGTCCCGAGTGGGTACAGGCAGCCAAAATACACAAGGAACCACAGAGAGGTACAGGCAGACACACAACCAGATACACGGACTGACAGTCAGACGTGTAGTAGCAATAACTGGGGGGTACAAGCAGTAGTAGTAGTAGTTCTGGGTGGGTACAGGTGGCCAC
>NW_020799382.1:2550-3907 GCF_003259725.1 Athene cunicularia | reverse complement strand
CACACAGGCCCGGGCTGGAGCCCAGGAGCCGGGCTTGCCAAAGCCAGTCTCTGATAAACCCCCCTTCCAGCTCTGCCGGTGGCAGAAGGATGAAGCAGGAGGTCATTTTTTTAAGAAACGCTCCGTTTTCACTAACCAGCTGCTTCTCGAGCAACAACGTGGCAGGAAAACGCCAGGAATTCCCCAGGGCCTCGGACTCCAGCGGTAATCGGAGACCGGCGGGGTCTGAGCACGCCAAAACCGCTTCTTTGGAGGGAAATTTTGTAGTTTGGGGGAGTGTTTGGTGAGCAGGAGCAAGAGCGAGGGGTCAGAGGAGCTGAAGGGGTCCCGGCAGGCTGAGAGGAGAAGCGCCCCGGCGCCGCACTGGTCGCCAAATTTCAGCTGCCACCGCCTTAAAAATGGCGGGTCAAGGGGTTTAGTCAAGACTAAATCGGCCGCGAGGTGCAAGAGAAGGTCTGTGAAGGCCAGGGGGGATTTTTACAACCAGAACAATCCGCTGTGGGTGCGTTCCCTGTCAGTTTGGGGGTTTTTTTTGGTTTTGTTTTCCTTACCCGAGTCTCTCCTTGCTCTCCTCCGGCGTGAGCTGATCGAAGGTTTTGGCCTCGTCGGCGCCCAGAAAAGCGTCGTGGTCGTAGTCGAAGTTCTGGGCGTCATCGTGGACCTTGTCGCTGAGCTGGGGGTCGTGGTGGACCCGGTCCTTCTTCTCGGTGGGTTTGCTGGAGATGCAGAGCATGGAGAGAGACAGGCACAGGAGGAGCTGCGGGACGCTCATGGTGGGTCGCAGGCACCTGCGGGACAGCGAGACCGGGGCGGGGGTCAGGAGCCAGAGCGGGCGCCGCAGCGGGGAGGGGGCGAGGGCACCCGCCAGAACCATCAACCTGCCCGGGCTACACACCAAGAGAAATTATTTGCCCAGACTACACGGCCAAGAAAATGAATTTGCCTTGACTACGCCACAAATAAAATTAATTTGCCCGGGGTATGCGGCCAAAAGAAGTTATTTGCCCAGACTACACCACCAAAAAAGAAGAATTTGCCCAGGCTACACCACAAAGAAGATGAATTTGCCCAAACTATGCCACCAAAAAAAAAAAAATTTGCCCAGGCTACACGGCCAAGAGAATTAATTTGACCAGTATATGCCGCCAAAAAAACAAATTTGCCTGGACTACGCAGCCAAGAAAATTAATTTGCCCGGACTGTGTGGCCAAAAAAAGGAATTTGCTCAGGCTATGCCACAAAGAAAATAAATTTGCCCAGACTACGCGGTCAAAAGAAATAAATTTCCTGGACTACATGGCCAAAATGATGAATTTGCCCAGAGTACGCCGCAAAGAAAACAAATTTGCCTGGGCTA
>NW_020799382.1:0-1405 GCF_003259725.1 Athene cunicularia | reverse complement strand
GGGGGGGGGGGGGTGTTTGATCTTTAACATCACCATAACGTGCTGGTTTGAAGCCACAATCATACCCAGAGGACACAAAAAGGGATGAACACAGGTCACAGGCACACACAGAAATATAAAAACCGGGGTGAAAAACCCAAGGCACGGTACGACGGCGACTGGGCAGAATGGGGTGGGGTTAGCGGGGGGCAAAAAAAGTCAAAGATTGATTAATTCCACCAGGAATTCCACTGTCAACTCTGGTCTGGTAAAGGGTAAACAAATAATGATGGCTCCGGGGTTCTGGCGGTTAATTAGCCCAAACTAAAGGGAAGTTTGGGCGTAGTTTTGCGGAAGGAGGAAGACGGCGTGTGCTAGAGCCTCAGGAAGGAGGGAAAAGGCTGAAAAAAAAAAAAAAAAAAAGCCCCAGCAGTTTTTCTCAATTCGCAGGTTCTTTCTGCGTTGCCGCTCTGTCAGCTACTGGGAGGATCCAGGTTTTAAGCCCGGCCTAGAGGCAGGACCCCGCAAAGCTCAGCCGCCACGTCTCACGGCGGGAACCGAGGTGACACCACCGCCAAAATATCCGAGTTCTGATTAAAACTGACATCGTGGGAAGTTAAAAAATTGCTCTTTTGTGGTGGGAAGGATACCTGGGACCCACCCGGCGGGGACTCTCCGGGGGGTTTAAGCCCTTCTCAAGACCACGAGCTTTGCCAGCAGCGTCCCTCAGGGAAGGGAGGGAGGGGGTGTGGAAAAGCCGCGTCCTCCCAGGGAAGGAAACGGGATGAGAAGCGACGCCCGCGCGGCCGTTCGCCACCCGAGCTCGAGGCGGGTGAAAAATCCTCAACCCCCGGCCAGCTCTGACGCAACCGAGCGCGGCCGTGACCTCAGCCAGAGGGGGAGGACGTGGTTTAAGAGGAGCTCTACGTTTATATTTACACGGAGCACTGAGATTCGTGCTCACTTTGAGCACGTCCCAGCACCGAGGCCCTGCCCAACACAGACCAAACCCTTGTTAATCCAAGGAGCCGGCTGGACTAAAGCACGGGGTGACCTGGAATCGGTGTAAATACCACGATTTTATCTACAATGTCTAAACAAAGTGGCGGTGAGCCAGTTGGAGGCGATTAGAAAGGGCCAATCTGACCTCAAACACATCTCTTGGCATCACGCCGGGTGCCAGGGAGGCGCCGAGCCGAGCCTCTGCAAGGAAAGATGCTGCTCTAGTGCTTGGTGGGACAAAATAAAACCCAACCATAAACCAACCGTTATTGGTAAATAATTAATAAAAGTTACGGCTGTTGCTGACCAGCTGCTGCTCTACCAAGAGGACTGACCTGCAAATTTTCCTCAAGGCTGATAGTCTGGGGGAAAAGACGGCTTCGAGCTCGATTACAGGCGCCCCAACTCCCTCCCCAGCTCGTTA
>NW_020799381.1:0-3992 GCF_003259725.1 Athene cunicularia | reverse complement strand
AGTTTTGATCAAAGGTTAGAAGTCTTGAGCTGCTGCATCTCAGACTTAGGAGAACTTGAGAACTTTGCCATAGAAATTATTATGTGACACCCTGTGAATGTGATAATAAGGAAGACAGGTGAAAGATTTTTATTTTTAATGTTCCCCATCTCTCTAAAAGATGAATCAAAGAATAATCCCCCTGTTTATTCTCCTAGTTCTTGAGGGAGGACTTGAATTATCACGACCCAACAGTCAAGCACAGCACCTTCCATGGCGAAGACAAGCTCATTAGCGTGGAAGATCTCTGGAAGGCCTGGAAGACATCTGAAGGTAAAAAAAGACAAGCAAACTGAAACAGCCCGCTCCACCCCTTTGCCTTAAAAAGCATAAACCCTTTGGATTTTGTCTAACCATGGCAGCAGTGTGTGTACCTCCCAGGAGAGATCTGCTGCTGCTTTTGCTGCCTTGTACAAGTACTCTTCCAGCTTCCTTTTTGAGGCCGGGTTTCAGGATTTTGTTGCTCTCTGTACTTCCCAACTGTTAATGCTGGCATTTGAGTACAGCCTTAAAACTATCAATTGTTATTTCGTTTCTCCACCCCTATAAATGTTTATTAAAATAGAGCTAAATACCATTGTATTCCAGGTTCTCCTTCAAATACCCAGTTTCAGATGGTATTTTTATGGGGTGGCAGCGTCTTGAATATTCAACAGGGCTATGTGGGAGTTTTCCTACATGACACGTTTACTGTAGAAGACATTTGCTGAACCTGAAAAGCTCCTTAACCTAGTGAAAAGAAGGTAAAGTCTTAAAACTGGAAGTCTACACAAATACGTTTGGTGTAGAAATAAGCTGCGAGCTGTTAAGGAATGGTATTACTCATCACAGCAATTACCCCAGGGAGGTGGTGGCAGTTCAGTCACTGGTGGGAAACCTCCTGAAACTCTGAATTTTGGAAGGAACTTTAAAGTTCAGTAGCGCTGCCCTGGCCGCTGCTGCGGGCTGCCCACACCCTGGGCTTTTGCAGCACTGGCTGTTCTGGGCATCGGAGCGTGTCCGAGGTCGTCAGGAAAAGGCACGGGGTTCACTTCTGTTTTCTCCCCAACCAGAACTTTGGAATTTCTTTTTTGAGAGATCTTAAAACTGACTTTTCTTTATTCTTTCCAGTTAAGAAACTTTTTATTCTCAAATCTGGGGCTTCGCTACAGAATGGTGCTTTATAAGACCAGCAGTACTAATAACAAAAATCTTCAGGGCCTTGAAAATGCAAAGGTGGGAGAGGGGATCGAGGTGGGAAGATCACACTTTGCAGAGCACAGGTGTCGTGTTGACTGGACGACGCGTTTTGATTCCCTTTCTGCGTGGTGAGGGGCGTGGTGATGCAGATCACGGTAGTGTATCGGGGTTTTTGTCGTCTGTGGCACAGACTGGTTCTGCCAAAGGCTGCCCTTTGCTCCTCCTGTGCTTCTCCTTTTCTCTGGTCATCGTGTTGCTCTCAAGACCCAGAACATCTTTTTTTCCAACACTTTTAACTGCTGCTTTTCCCTTCACTTACAGTTTTTTCCCTTCCCTCTGTCCTCCCAAGATCAGGTAAACTTATCAACCCCCATCCCTTTAAAAACGGGATTTCAGTCCTCAGATCAATTCATCAACTGTAAAGATTTCATTTTCTCATTTGTGCCCTGTTCTCTTTGTATTTGATTTTTCTGTCTTAGCCTTTAAATTACCCGGGGGTGGGATGTGCTCGGGGTTTCCAAGGCGCTGTGTAGGTACAGCTGGAAGGAGTGTTACAGTCCCTCACGCTCCCAGAGGACCGAATGAATGCTCAGGTACAGCGTTTGAAAGGCAGGTTGAAAACACAGCGGTTCTGTGCACGATCCTGGAGTTGTTTATCCAGGACCAGACTCTCCATCCCATGGGGATGGGCAGCCACGGGTTGAAAATTCTCATCCAAACCACTTACAAGTCGGGATGATGCTGAGGAGTCGCTTTGTCTCCTGTGTTCAAGGAAAACCACATGTAAGAAATTTTTATTCTGTTGTATGGCTGTTTACAGATGGCTTTGCCTGAAGGATATTTTAGTGTTGGCTGGGAAAGGGTAGAAATCATTAAGGGATAGAGGAGAACACCCCGTGATACTCCCCAGGTCCCTTAATTGCTGAGCTGCTTCTGCTCGCTCGCTGCTTCCGACACACACGGGGCCTGCCGTGTCTGTGGGTGGAGCTGCTGTGGTATAACGGTTTTCCTTGGGTTGGATTTAGCTGCCACTCTTGTTTTCCCTTCTCATGGTTCTGTATAGCTAGCTGAGAAGAATAATTAGTTTCTGAAGGGTGGTGTCCTATGGAGCCTAATCTTGGCGTTTGAACTCCAGTCGTGAAACTAGTAGGATCAGGCTTGTGGAAAAGGTCTGTTCCTTCCTGGGGGTGTGAAAAGTGGCGTTGGAAGAGCTCCAAGGTCTGACAAGGATGGGTGCCTGAGGCAGTTAAACCCTTCCTGATGGGTGCTTGGGGCAGTTAAACCCTTCCTGACGGGTGCTGGGGCAGTTAAACCCTTCCTGACGGGTGCTGGGGCAGTTAAACCCTTCCTGATGGGTGCTGGGGCAGTTAAACCCTTCCTGACGGGTGCTGGGGCAGTTGTTCCCAATCCATCTGCTATCAAGCCAAGTGCTTTTCCTTTCTGCTGTTGCTGTTGTTCCTGGTCACTCGTATTAAACAGAGAATTGTTTCTGCTCCCTCGTTACCCCCAAATCCAAAGGTTGTGGTGCTCTGCACAGGTGTTGGATTTGACAGGTAAAGCCCTCGGCAAGCCGGTCTCTACCAAAGCCACCGAAGCGGCAGATCGGGCTCACCACGGTCCCGGACTGGGCTGGGCTGGGCAGGGCAGGGAGGGACCCTAAAGCTCATCCAGTGCCACCCCCTGCTGTGGCCAGGGACACCTTCCACTAGCCCAGGCTGCTCAAAACCTCTGTGTGTAAGCCCTCTGCCAGCTGGTTTTTTAGTGATTTCCTCCCCAAATAAAGACCTTTGGACATGGAAGGATGAAAAGAGAGAGGCCGGGGGGGTTCAGAGGAAGGCGGGGGCTGCTGTGTGAGGCTGAGAGGGGCCATGGAGGGGCCGTGTGGGACAAGCCCGGCGTGGCTGGCAGGGACGGGGGAGCTCTGCCAGGCCTGGGAGGACGGTTAGCTGAGGGGGGTTCCTGAGGCAAGGGCAGTTTGCTGACTTAGAGTAGGAAAAAACATTTCCCAGCAAGAGTGGTCCGAGAGTGGAACAGGCTGCCCGGGGAGGGGGGAGTCCCCATCCCTGGGGGGTTTCAGGGCCGTTGGGATGAGCTGTGGGGGATGTGGGGTAGGGGAGAGCTTTGTGGAGTCGGGCTGAGGGTTGGACTCGCTGATCCCGAGGGGCTTTTCCAGCCTGAAGGGTTCGGGGATTCTGTGATTCCACGTTTGCCCCGCTGTGTCCGTGGAGGTGACACCTTGTGCTCGAGTCTCGCTCTGCCCACTCATCGTCCCCTCCAAGGCGTTCAGCTCCCCGGAGTGAGCTGGAGGATGTTTCTCATATTTGCGGGACAACTCATTGTTGACATTTAAGAGCTCGGCAGCGCTGCAGCCTCGGAGCCGGCGGTCAACGGGCCTTTTCTCCGCTTGGCTGTTGGAAAGGGCATGTGAGAGAGGGACTGGCGGGTGCCGGGCCAGAAGCGTGCGAGGTGGGGACGGTCGGCAGCGGATGACGTCCAGCTCAGCCTCTGGCTCGCTGGGTGATGCTGCAAGAGCTCAGCCTCTGCTAAGCGAAGGCAGAAGTTGGTAAATTAAAGCAGAGCAAACCCCTCCTGTCTTGTGGGGAAAAAAAAAAAAAATCTGTTGCATGATGCTCTTTGCCTTCATAACCATTGCTAGAAGTGGCAGAAGCTTCATTTCCAAAAGTTTCCTTAACTGTGGCTGGGTGTCGGCTCCAAAAATAACACACAAATGCACAGGTTGAGGCAGTTAAGAGGGAAAGTTCAGCTATTGCAGC
>NW_020799380.1:0-4098 GCF_003259725.1 Athene cunicularia | reverse complement strand
GCCCTGTCTCGGGAAGGGGCGCCAACAAGGAATTGGGAAAAGGGAATTGCTGGGCTGCGGATGGGATCCTGGTCTGGGGGTGGGTGCTGTGCTGAGGGAGCCTCCCCCCATCCCTCCGCTGCCTGTCGCGAGCTCGGAGGTGGGGGATCCCTGCAGCCCCCCCCAGCACGGCGGGGTTCAACCCCTGCCTGCCACCCACCCACCCACACACCCACCCCCAATGCCCAAAGCCAGAGTGAGGGTCTCTGAGCCCCAGCAAACTCATTGTTCTGCTCCCAGTACCCCCAGTGCTCCCACTGGGCAGTCCCTGGCGGGTTCCATGGCCGCTCTGGCTGAGCAGGGTGACGGGTGGGGCCCCACGGGGGCACTGGGAGTACTGGGGGACACTGGGAGTACTGGGGACAGTAATGGTACTGGCGGGCACTGGGAGCCCTGGGGGCACTGGATGCGGCTCCTCCCCCCCGCTGCTCTCCCATGGCTGGGGGGTCAGGCCCCTCCCAGCTGCGAGGCCGAGGCCTCCGACCAGGTGTGCGGGGAGGGCACCGGGGCCTGCCGGGGGGCGTTGGCCCGTCCCTTCAGGCTGCCGGGGCAGGGGGCACGACCCCGGGTGGGGGCAGCGCGCAGCAGGGCTGCCAGGCCGTGGGTCATCACGGTTCTTCAGCTTCGGACCAATCTTAAACTGTCAGGATTGTTCCTAGAGCGCCTGGGCGCTGGTAATTAAACCTGTCAGACAACATCTACTGATTAATTTTTCCTGCTATTAACAATATCCTAAGACAAAGGAGTTTTTCTAAAGCTTCTTCCTTTTACAAATTCCCTCCTTTGGTTTTTCCATTGCACTCCTGTGATCCTTCTTATTTATCATTCCATATCTCTCTTTCTATTTTCTGCATTATAAAAGAACAACAACCAGGGCAACACTGAAACCAGTCAGTCACACAGACCAGTGTGACTAGAGTTGTTAGAACAGTAACAATTACTTTCTTTAACCAGGTCCTTAAGTTCCGAAACCAGGATGTCATGAACTTCGACCTCGGGGTAAGTGCCTGATACCAATCAGCATGATTGTGTGTTTTTAAAGAATTTTGCAGATATTACAGATATTGTGTAACCAGTTCATCTCCATCCAAAAGACTGTTTTTTGCTGGCACATGTGTACCAGGCTGTGATGGTTTGACTCTGGCTAAATGACAGGTACCCACCTAGTCGCTCTATCACTTCCCCCCCCCTCCCTTTCCCCTTGTTTTCTCAACAGGGTAAAGAGGGGAAAGAAGATAAACTAACCCTTGTGGGTGAAACAAAAGCAGTTTTAATATAAGCAAAATGAAACAAAGGTCCGCCTGCGCAACCAAAAGCAAGCAGATTTACTCTCTCCTTGCCATGGAGAGGCGCTGTGGGGCCTTCTCGGGAAGCGGGGCTCCAGTACGCGCAGGGGTTGCCTCGGAGGACCAAGGGTGACCCCAGCCCCTTCCTCCTTTCTCCCAGCTTTATACTGAGCAGACGTCACAGGGTCTGGAATGTCCCTTGGGTCGGTTCGGGTCAGCTGTCCTGGCTGTGTCCCCTCCCAGGATCTTGCCCACCCCGTCCCACTGGGGGCAATGTCAGAAAGAGCCTTGGTGCTGTGTAAGCCCTGCTCAGCAGTAGCCACCACACCAGGGTGCTGCCAACACCCTGCCAGCTCCCAGCATGAACCACAGCGCCGTGAGGGCTGCTGTAGGGGAAAACCAATTCAGCTCAGCCAGAGCCAGTACAACCCCCAGTACTCCCAGTGCCCCCAGTGCTCCCACTGGCAGCCCTTTGGGGGTTTCATGGCCATTCTGGCTGAGCAGGGTCATGGGTGGCGTCTCACGGAGGGCACTGGAGGGGGGCAAGGGGATCCCTGCCCCCACTCTGCGCTGGGGGTCCCCACCTGCCCCCCCATCACTGCAGTGAGTTTGTTGGGGCTCAGCCCCGCAGTCTGGCTTTGGGGGGTTGGGTGGGTGTGTGTGTCAAGCAGAGCGGTTGAGCCCTGCCGTGTTGGAGGGGGCTGCAGGGATCGCCCAGCACAGAGCCTGGGACAGGCTGGGAACAGCCGAGCACTGAGCGGTCCCAGCCCCGAGCACCCTGCAAATGGCCGACACCCCACAGCAGCCCAGAGCTCACCCTGTCTCCTTCCTTGGCAGCTTCTCAACCCAAGCACAGATGAAGGAAGGAGCCTGCCCCAACCGGGAGACACGGTGAGTGCCGGGGGAGACCCCCAGATCCTGCCCCAGCCCCTCAGCACGTGCCCTGGGCTGCGGCAGGTTCACTTACCTCTGCTCCTCTGCAGGGCCAGGGCGGAGGCGCTGAGAACAAGGACCTGTGGCAGCTACCCGGGATATTATATTCCATGGGACCCCACCTTGACCTGCAGATGCGTTTCCTCCCACGACAGCTTCCTCTACATCCCAGAGCGTGGGCCTGCGGCCATGGCAAAGTAAAAGCGCTTGGGACCTGCCCAGTCCCTCGAGGATGATCAGGGACTGGTCGCAACAGCAGGGTGCGGTGGGACCCTCCCCAGGGTGCTCTACCAGCCCCCCAACTGCATGGAGGTGGAAGCGAAGCTGCGGCAGCCGGGAGCCAAAGTGGGCTCAGTGGGCAGAGAGTGGAGCTGACATGGGGGCTCCTGGAGAGAGACGAGGCTACAGATGAGGACGAGGAGAGAAGCAAGAATGTAGCACAGGACACGAGCAGCTACAAAAAGTCAGCTGGCAGGGGACCCCGTGGGGGTAGAGAGGAACAGCCCCATGGAGAAGGACACAAGGTGGGGGGGGCATGCACCTGGGCAGCAGCAGCCCCGCACAGCCCAGTCCCCAGCAGCAGGTGCCCGCGGGCAGGACGGGTGGCCGGGCGTCCCCGGGGCCGTGCAGGCTGGGACGGTGCCTGCAGGAGGGCTGTGCCCGGCTCTGGCGGTGTCTCAAGGCCTGGTGGCAACAGGACTTGCAGTCCTGCTGCTGCTGCTTCCCCAAGCCCCCAAGGTGATAACTGTGGTCCCAGAGGAGCAAGAGGCACCCCAGAGAGAGCAGACGGGGATTTAGGTCTGGGAACCTCCCTGGGGTGACCCCAGCTGAGAGCTTAAAAAATTAAATTATCATTTCTCCATCCCCGGTGCCGTGGTTCTTCCACCCAGCCCTTGATGCACCTTCTGCACCCCTGCCTTGCACCCTGATGCACCCCAGACCCGCCTGAGCCCCTCGCAGGGTGAACGACGTGGCAGGGGACCCGGACTGTGATGTCACAAAGGGGGCTCTGCCCACCCTGTGATGTCACAAAGGGGCTCCGCCCACGTGCCCCAGTATAAAAGGCCGCAGCCGCGCTGTGGCCACAATCATGGCGGTTGGCAACAGGCCCAGCCTGGGCCAGAGGCTCCCGCGACTGATGCTCACCGTGCTGGTCTTCCTGACCAACGCCATGTCAAGGGCCAAGAGGTTCTGGGTAGGTGATGCTGCACCGTGCCGGGGGGTGGTATGTTGAGGGGTGTTGTGGGGGGCTGTGGTGTGGGCCTGAGAGCTGCTCCCATCTCACCCAGCTCTTGGGGTTTTGCAGGGGATGAGGACGGCGGCGAAACGTTCCCGAAGGAGAGCCAGGGCCCAGACACAGAAGCCAAGTGGCGAGCGGGTCCGGCCCCAAGCACCCTGCAAACGGCGGACACCCCATGGCAGACCTGAGAAAACGTGTTCTCCGTCCTCGGCGGCTTCTGCACCGACAGGGAGAGGGGTGAAGGAGCCTGCACCGACCCTGGAGACACGGTAAGTGCCGGGGGAGATCCCCAGATCCTGCCCCAGCCCCTCAGCCTGTGCCCTGCCCGTCCCGCCGGAGGGGCCGGGCTGCGGCAGGTTCACTTACCTCTGCTCCTCTGCAGGGCCAGGGCGAAGGCACCGAGTATGGAGCACCTGTGGCAGCTACCCGGGATGATGTACGCCTTGGACACCCCCTCGATAAGCAGCTCCGGATCCTTGGACAGCTTCTTCTGTGTCCCGCCCATGGAGCGCCTGTACCCGGAAAATCGGACACACTCTGTGGGCCCTGCCTCGATGAGGGCCTCCATTTCCTCCAGCGACAGCTTCTACATCCCAGAGC
>NW_020799379.1:2233-4100 GCF_003259725.1 Athene cunicularia | reverse complement strand
GCCACCGAGGCTTCAAGAAATTCCCCCCGCGGAGTTTGTTGGGCCACGGGCGTTGCCACGACTGCGGCAAAGCTTTGGCTTTCGCTTCGGCCTTCAACAAACGGCGGCGAGGGGCCGAACGACCCCATAAATGCCCCGAGTGTGGGAAATGTTTTCGCCTCAGCTCGACCCTCATCACCCACCAACGCCGACACGCCGGCGAGAAACCCTACAAGTGCCCCGACTGCGGGAAAACCTTCAGCGTCGGCTCGGCCTTCATCCAACACCAACGGGTCCACGCCGGCGCGGCGCCGTGTCAGTGCGGCGTCTGCGGGAAGAGTTTCCCGGCCAGTTCTAGTTTGGTCAAGCATCAAAAATTGCATTTGGAGGAGAAACCTTACAAATGCGGCGACTGCGGGAAGGGCTTCAACTGGAATTCCCACCTGGAACGCCACCGCCGCATCCACACCGGCGAAAAACCCTACGCCTGCCCCGAATGCGGGAAGAGCTTTAGTTGGAGCTCCCACCTCGACCGCCATCGCCGAACCCACGTCGCCCCCGGGCAACCCCCGTGTCGTTGCGCCGACTGCGGTCGTTGCTCGACCCCTCGCGCCGCCGAAGGCTCCAAAACTCCCGACCAGGCCTTGCAGTGTGGCGAATGCGGGAAGGTCTTCGCCAAGAGCGCGGCCTTGGCCAAACACCGCCGCGCTCACGCCGGCGAGAAACCCTACAAGTGCGGCGAGTGCGGGAAGGGTTTTGGCTTAAACGCCGCCTTGTTGCAGCATCAGCGGAGCCACGCCGCCGGCAAACCCTACCAGTGCGGCGACTGCGGCAAGAGTTTCGCTTGGAGCTCCCACCTTGACCGCCATCGGCGGATCCACATGGGCGAGAAGCCCTACCGCTGCGGCGACTGCGGGAAGAGTTTCTCCCAGAGTTCCCACCTGGAGAGGCACCAACGCGTCCACGCCGGCGCCGAGCAGCCGTGTCAATGCACCGACTGCGGGAAGAGCTTCTTGGCTTCCACCAAGCGCCGACGGCTCTTGAGCGGCGCCGCCGAACGACCTTGTAAATGCACCGATTGCGGGAAGAGTTTTCTTTGGGGGGCCCGTGCCCGACCGGCGCCGGAGAGGACCCATAAGTGTAGCGAGTGTGGGAAGAGCTTCACTTACCGAGCGGAGAACGTCAAGCACCAAGGGACGCAAACCGGGGAGAAACCTTACACCTGCCCCGAATGCGGGAAAAGCTTCGGGCAAAATTCGGCCTTGGTGAAGCATCGACGGATGCACACGGGCGAGAAACCCTACAAGTGTGGGGATTGCGGGAAGAGCTTCAGCGTCCGCTCCAACCTCATCAAACACCAACGGACCCACCTCGGCGAGAAGCCCTACAAGTGCCCCGACTGCGGGAAGGGTTTCATCCAGAAGTCGGATCTCACCAAGCACCGCCGGATGCACACCGGGGAGAAACCCTACAAGTGCAACGTCTGCGGGAAATGCTTCAGCGTCTCCTCCAACCTCATCAAGCACCAGCGCATCCACCTGGGCGAGAAGCCCTACCAGTGCTCCGAGTGCGGGAAGAGCTTCATCCAACGCTCCGAGCTCACCATCCACCAGCGCGTCCACACCGGCGAGAAGCCCTACAAGTGTCCCGAGTGCGGCAAGTGCTTCAGCCGCAGCTCCCACCTCAACCGCCACCAACGCACCCACGCCGGGGACAAGCCCAAAGCCACCGGTAGCGCCGCCGTGGCCGCCGCCGTGGCCAACCCTTCGGGCGCCTTCTCCGGCGCCGCCTTCTCCCCTCCGCCCTTGGGCGGTTCGGCGGCGGCCATCCCCTCGCTGCCCTCCTTCCCGGCCTCCCCCTCGCCCCTGCCCATCCTGTCTCTTATACA
>NW_020799379.1:0-2183 GCF_003259725.1 Athene cunicularia | reverse complement strand
GGAGTTGGCCTCGAAGACCCAGCACTGGGGAGCTTCTTCCTGCCTGGAGCTGTTCAGCCTTGGTGGGTAATTAACGATCTCGCTAATTAGAGGATGGGCAAGTCCCCTTCGTCCTGCGGCTCCATCCTCCCCCCAACCTCCCCAGCCGCTCGCCCAACACCCAACCCGGGTTGACATCAAAGCTCCAGCGTTGGGGATCTTCCCAGCTGGAGCCATTCAGCTTGGGTGGGTCATTAACGATCTCATTAATTAGGGGATGGGGGACCCCGGCTGATGCTCCGGCTCCATCATCCAACCTCCCGATCTCATTAATTAGGGGATGGGGGACCCTGGCTGATGACCCAGCTCCATCGTCCAACCGCTCGCCCGACACCCAACTGGAGTTGGCCTCAAAGACCCAGCACTGGGGGGCTCCTTCCTGCCTGGAACCATTTAACCTTCATGGCTAATTAATGGTCTCGCTAATTGGGGCATGAGGACCCTCCCTGCAGCCCCAGCTCCATCCTCCCCCCGCCGCTCCCCATCAGATGAAGGTTGACGTCATCACCCCCATCCGGGTACCGCCCTCTGCTCCCGCCCCGGAGCATTTTGGGAGGAAAAAAGACAGAAATGGGTGTTTTTCCAGGCCGCCACATCACCCTCTTCCCGCCCAGGAGCTGCCACGAGGGACTCGGGGAGGGGGGGTGGATATTTCCACGTTCCCGCCTCCCGCGGCGTCTCCCTGAGCTCGTCGTATCCCACGTCATTCCTCGGAAACGGAGCCGGTCAGGGTTTTTCTTCTTTTTTTTTTTATAATTTTTTTTTTTCCTATTGGAAAGAAAATACTTCGGGGCAAAAACCACGTGATTTTGCGATGTCATTTTTTTCAGGCACTTCGTGGAATATTTGGTTTGGTTTTGGTTCGTTTTTGTTTTTTTTTTCCCCTTTTCCACACGGACTTTACAAAAAAGTTTGTTGGGTTTTTTTTTTAATTACCGATTTTCCTGAATTTTTATGTTTGTTTTTTATTCCATCCCTCGGAGTGGGATTCAGCGCGTTTCGGTACTATTGGGGAAAAAAGTGGTGGCGATGCTTTTTTTTGCTGCCCGAAATCCCAGTTTCTCCCTTTTCCCGATTTCTCCCTGTTACCGGGGGAGCGAAGGGCTTCTCGGGGGGAAAATAAATGAAGAAAATTAAAAAAAAAAAAGAATTAAGAAAACTCTAAAAGAAACAGAAAGGGTTACACGCAAAATAGAAAAGCTTCGGAAGAAATAGAGAAGAGAAAGAATTAAGGCTGAGAATGACTTTTTTTTTTTTTTTTTAATTCCAAAAGAGGATAAAAAAAGCTGAAATAGGACTTTTTGGAAAAGTAGGAAATTGCGGAAATCTCCGGATTTGGGAAGGTTTCAACCGAAAACAAAAGAATTCAAGAGGCGCAGAGATACTACAGGCAGGACTCGTGGTGTGTATCGAATAAGTTTAAAATATCGGCAAGAGGAACAGGTAGGAAAAAATGAGGAAAAACATTAAAATATGGGGGAAAAAATGACAGAAAATGAAAAAGGAGGAAAAGAAAGTAAAGGATGTATGGAATGAAATAAAAAAATCAGTGATAAAAATAGAGAAAGGGATGAAAACAACCATCCTAAGGAAGTACCGGAGGAGCCGGCGTTGGATGCGGCAGTGCTGCCGGACCGTTGGATGTGGAAAAAAATAATGAGAGTGAAAAAAAGGAAAAAAAAAAAAAAGGAAAAAAAAAAAAAAAGATGCCCAGGGTGGATGGAATCGGCTGCGGGTGTTTGCTCGAGGGCTGCGCGGCTCGGAGGGGCGATGGGTGGAGGAGAAAGGATGCGGGATGCGGCCGCGGGATGCGGGATGTGGCCACGGGATGCGGGATGCGGCCACGGGATGCGGAGCTGCACCATCCCCTTAGCCGGTTAAACAGCCCCTGAGGATTGGCCCCAGCTCCTTTCGGCGTATTTTGGGGACCTGCCTGGCTGCCCGGCCAACCCCGCTGCGAAACCGGGGGGTCACCCCTGGCCCGACCGTGATGTCACCGATGGCCCAACAGTGATGTCACCAAAAGCCCAACCATGATATCACCGATGGCACAACCATGATGTCACCAATGACCGAACCGTGATGTCACCAATAGCCCAACCGTGATGTCACCAACGGCCCAACCATGATGTCACCGATGGCCC
>NW_020799378.1:66707-80018 GCF_003259725.1 Athene cunicularia | reverse complement strand
AGCCATCCCCACAGATCATTAGCTACCATCCATGAGTCAGTGTAGAGATAGAGCCTCGGCCACTTCTCTCATTCAACAATATCCAAAGCCAGCTGGACAGTTTTAAGCTCTGCAACCTGACTCGATCTACCTTGTCCCTCAGTAGCTTGTGCAACTCGTCATGTGGGGCTCCATATTGCAGCTTTCCACTTCCAGTTAGCGCCTACAATTCAGCAGGAACCATCAGTGAAGAGGGCGTAACGTCTTTCAGTCTCCGGTAGCTCATTATATGGTGGGGCTTCCTCAGCACGAGTCACTTGCTCTTCCTCTTCTTCAGAAGATAATCCAAAAGTCTCACCTTCAGGCCAGTTTGTTATAATTTCCAGAATCCCAGGGCGATTCGGGTTTCCAATACAGGCACGCTGTGTGATGAGAGCAATCCATTTGCTCCATGTGGTGTCAGTGGCATGATGCATGGAAGGAATCTTTCCCTTGAACATCCAACCCAGCACCGGTAGTCGGGGTGCCAGGAGGAGTTGTGCTTCTGTGCCAATTACCTCTGAGGCAGCTTGAACTCCTTCATAGGCAGTCAAGATTTCCTTCTTTGTGGGAATGTAGTTGGCTTCAGACCCTCTGTAGCTTCGGCTCCAGAATCCCAGTGGTTGACCCCGAGTCTCACCAAGTACCTTCTGCCAGAGACTCCATGACGGACCATTGTTCCTGGCTGCAGAGTAGAGCACGTTCTTCACCTCTGGTCCTGTCCTGACTGGGCCGAGGGCTACAGCATGAGCAATTTCCTGCTTGATCTGAGCGAAGGCTTGCTGCTGTTCAGGGCCCCAGTGGAAATCGTTCTTCTTGCGGGTAACCAGGTAGAGAGGGCTCACTATCTGGCTGTACTCGGGAATGTGCATTCTCCAAAAACCTAGGGTGCCTAGGAAAGCTTGTGTTTCCTTCTTGTTGGTTGGTGGAGACATCACAGTGATCTTACTGATGACCTCGGTGGGACTCTGATGTCGTCCATCTTGCCACTTTACTCCCAGGAACTGGATCTCTCGGGCAGGTCCCTTGACTTTGCTCCTTTTGATGGCAAAGCCAGCTTCCAGGAGAATCTGGATGATTCTCTGTCCTTTCTCAAATACTTCCTTTGCTGTGTTTCCCCACACGATGATATCGTCGATGTATTGCAGATGTTCTGGAGCCTCACCCTTTTCCAGTGCAGTCTGGATCAGTCCATGGCAAATGGTGGGACTGTGCTTCCACCCCTGGGGCAGTCGGTTCCAGGTGTATTGCACACCCCTCCAGGTGAAAGCAAACTGGGGCCTGCATTCTGCTGCCAAAGGAATGGAGAAGAAGGCATTGGCAATGTCAGTAGTGGAGTGCCACTTTGCTGCTTTGGACTCCAGCTCGTACTGAAGTTCCAACATGTCCAGCACAGCAGCGCTCAATGGTGGCATGACCTCATTCAGGCCACGGTAATCCACCGTCAGTTTCCATTCTCCACTGGACTTACGCACAGGCCATATAGATCTGTTGAATGGTGAACGGGCCTTGCTGACCACCCCTTGGCTCTCCAGTTTAAGAATCATCTCATGGACAGGAACCACAGAGTCTCGGTACAGTATTGCCGACGGTGCACTGTTGTTGTGATTGGCACCTGCTGTTCTTCAACTCTTAGCAATCCCACGGAAGAGGGGTCATCTGAGAGGCCAGGCAATGTATTCAGTTGTCTGATATCTTCTGTCTCCACAGCAGCTATCCCAAAAGCCCAACGATGTCCTTTTGGGTCTTTGAAATATCCATTTCTGAGATAGTCTATGCTGAGAATGCATGGGGCCTCTGGGCCAGTCACAATGGGGTGTTTCTGCCACTCATTCCCAGTTAAACTCACTTCAGCTTCCAGTACAGTCAGCTGCTGGGATCCCCCTGTTACCCCAGAAATAGAAATTGGTTCCGCTCCCACATACCTTGATGGTATCAGAGTACATTGAGCGCCGGTGTCAACCAAAGCTGTGTATTTTTGTGGGTCAGATGTGCCAGGCCATCGGATCCACACAGTCCAAAAGATCCGATTATCCCTTTCCTCTACCTGGCTAGAGGCAGGGCCCCTCTATTCCTGGTCATGGTACATGTTGCTTCCCTCCGGTGAATATGCTCCTGAGGTCCCTTCAAGAGGATTGGTCATATTATTGTTCCTATACTGTCTGGAGTTCTGTGCACGAGAGACTGGAGCAGCGTTGACTCTAGATGAGCTTCTTGTGGTAGTTGTCCCTCTTTTTAGTTCACGTACCCGGGCTGCTAAAGAGGAGGTGGATTTTCCGTCCCACTTACTCATGTCTTCTCCATGTTCCTGAAGGAAAAAACAGAGATTACCTCGTGGGGTGTATCCTCTCTCCCTGGTCGGGGGATGCCTGCTCCTAATGGCAGAGACTCTTGTTGGTTCTGGCTAGATGTGGTAAATCTCTTCCTTAAGTTACTTTTTCAGTTTATGATGGCCCTCTTCAATCAAGCTTCAGAGTTGCTCAGCCAGCCTTGTTTCTACAGAGGAGACATGGGTGCGAAACGGGGCTGTGACAGTGTCCTCATAAACTCTCATTTTGTTGATCAAAACGCCCACCTTGTCCTCGCCTTCCCTCCATTGCAGCGTTACCAGGTAACGGGAGTACATCTCTGGTCCAGGGCGTGCGAACCTCAACCACATCTATGATGTGCACTGGACACCATCTGGGCTCTTAGGAAATCTCTCATCTTCTGAGAAAATTATTTCCAGCACAGCCAATTCCCTCAGGCACCGGATACCTGGTTCCATTGTGCTCCATTTTCCTTGGTGCACCTGGAGGTCTTCTTTACAAAAGTACCTGTCCCTTACACTTGTCAGCAGTCACTGCCAGAGGCTGAGAGTTTCTTGGGTTCTCCCGATCCCCTGGTCAATGACCACATCCCGGGACAGAGATCCCAGTTGCCTGGCCTCACTTCCATCCAAAACGGTGTCATTGGATGTAGCGTCCCTGATGCAGAACAGCCAGGTCAGGATAGACTCTTTTGTCTGGCGGGTGAATTCCATCCGCAGGTCACGCAGCTCACCCAGGGATAACGACCAAGTGATGATCTCTGGCTCTGCCTCTTCTGCTGGGTGCAAAGGTCCTGCTGCATCCTCATCAGTCAGTATGTGGACTGATTTGCTTTCTGATTTCTTCTTCTGCACGGGGGAAACAGCAATTGGTTTAGGCTGTTCTGGTTAAGAGACGGTTTGTGTGGAGATGATTTCAGTGCCTTTGTTTTTTTCCTCCTCTGTGTCAGTCTGTCAACAAAATCTGGGATAAAATAACTTATTGACACCAATTTGATGCAGATAACCAGACACTTCTTTATTGACAGCCGGACATGTAGTGGAGTGCTCTCACCAACAACATGTGCCGAGCACCGGAATCATACACCTTATATAGAACTTACTCATAAATATTCATTAAGTCTTCATACACAAACATACAACTTCCAACATATTCTCCTCCTATTTCCGATTCTGCGCAGTAGAGGTTAGAAATGTCTAGAAATGGGTCTGGGGTGTAATATGAGTAGGTGGCCCATGAGTCGGTGGTCGCGATCTCCCCCTGCCAGAATTACCTTTTGCTTAAGGACATGGTTTTCTTGGCAGGTACCTGCAAGCTGTTACGGTTACTTCCCTCAGTTCCTATTAATCTTGGACCTTGACAACTACTTGCATTCTTCTAGTCCTATGTATGTATTATAAATCAGCTTACAAATCATCTTCTGTTTTGGTTATCTGTGTTCTAACTGTTCCTACTAGATAATTATGGCCAATCCCTTCGGCCTTGTACAGGGTTGTACAGGGAACATTTAGAGTAGCAGCTGGTTGTTAAGTTCAAAATACAATAAATGTAAAATGATTTCTTTTACTAAAAAATCCCTTAAATCTATACTTATATAAAAATCAAAACACAATCAAACACAATTTGATCAATTTATAATAAAATCAGTAACATTTCCCCCCTTTGAAAGTGTTGAAAATTATTTCAATACTTACACACTTTTATTCATTTTTCTCTTCGAATCCAAAATTTGTTTTTCCATATGATGGTGGTGGCGGGTTATACTCTGGTGGCATAGTGGGTACTTCCCTTATAATTCTATGATGTATTGCAAGTCTATTAGCAAACTGTCTTTTAAGACATGCATACACCAGCATAATCATTAGAAAGATGATCAGTAACAAAACCAGAGTCTTGATTAGGGATTTCAGCCAAGAGCTCAAGTTCCAACCTAATTCACTAAAAATTTTTCCTAGCCAATCTTCTGACATATCTTCTCGAATAGTTTCTGTTTCCTTTTCGATTCTGCCTAATAGATCTAAGTCATGTTCTACATCCTCTGTAACATTCGGGATATGAA
Organism: Athene cunicularia; assembly: GCF_003259725.1. Classification (NCBI taxonomy): domain Eukaryota; kingdom Metazoa; phylum Chordata; class Aves; order Strigiformes; family Strigidae; genus Athene; species Athene cunicularia. The sequence continues at coordinate 75,632 of NW_020799378.1, read as the reverse complement.
TGCAACAATGATCCAATCTATCTTTGAGACATCCACATACTTCATGTTCCTTTAACAGAAGCATATCTAATGCCGTCCGGTTTTGAAGTGTCATTCGGGAAGTTGCCTTTAACTGTATGTTTAATTCTTTAAATCCTTTTCTTGTAACATTGGCCCATTTTTCTACTTGCCCTGTTAAGTGATAAAGCCATTATCTATTCCTATATGACGCTATTGGATTTAAAAGAGACTCTAAAGCCCAGCCAATTTTTACTCCCGTTGATGGTTCATTCCAGGTGCCATCATCTATTTCAGACATTTTAATTCGTTTTAATTTTAAATTTTCCAGGGAGCCCTTGAATGGTGATTTCTTCCAAAGTGGACACAATGTTGGCAGGCCTAATGTAATTTGTTTTACCTTACCATCTACTGGTAAGTGGGTTCTCCAAGTGCCATCACTTAATGCCCAAACTAAATGTCCTGGACTCTGTATGGTAGATTTTTTACAACTAAAAAAGTATCCTCTTCTGGCTGTAAAGGTACTAGTCATGGTGAGGTTATTATGAAAACCTCGACAATAACAACCAAACTTTAAAGCAACTGCCAAATGAGGAATTCTTTGAATCATTTAGTCTGCATTGCTGCAATCATATACTTTTTCACATTTCCACCATGGTACTATATGTTCTTTTTCTAGTCGGGTATTGCTTTTATCTACTATCGAGGGAAGGATTGCAAACACACCTTTAATCCAAGTACCATCCCAAGTAAAACACCAAGGGGTTCTAGCCATGTACTGAAATCGTGAAAATACAGACATGGACCATACCGAGTCGCATTGTGCCTGTCTTTGGGTATTTTGCCCAGTTTTGTTACCGTGCAATTCCATGATGCTTCTACTTACATTGTTTTTAATTTGTTCATCATATGAACACCATCCAACTGCTGGGACCCCAGGAAGAGGGACCGGTTGGATTGCTTTCGTGAAATTGTAATTTAACAGTTTCTTAAAATTGGTCTCTCTGCCCATTGATTTCCATTTTTTCCTAATGAGTTTTACCTGTTCATACCATTGAGTCACAGGCTTCTGTTTGCAGTAAGTAGTAGTAGTAGTCTCGTTTTTGTGTTCTAGATAGGTCAAATTCATAGTCAAGATTCCCCAAGGAATAGATTCACCTACTGCTCTCGGTATTGGTAGACAGGCAGTAATTTGCATAATGTTCTGCAAGTTGGCAAATCCCTTAATTAAACCTAACATCAAATTTTCCTCAGGCATTTCTTTGGGAATTTGGATTAATTGTTATGTATCTGATTGCCTTTTGTTTCTTGCTACCATATCAACCCACGATTCCACCAGCATCACCTTCCAAGCTAATATAAGGAGACCAATCACAAACTGATATGAAATATTAGACATGTTTCAAAGTCAGTTTTAAAGTGTTTGGGTCATGGCTTATGATTTTCCATGGAGCAGGTGCTTTCTTCACTCGGGTATAGTGTATCCAAGCATCTGATTCTGCAGTCTTGATAGCCGTAAAGGTTGTTAACAGTATTTGGAAAGGTCCTTTCCAACGCTCTTTTAAAGGTTCAGAAGTCCACGTTTTCACATAGACATAATCTCCTGGTTGAAAGTCATGCACTTGAGTTTCTAGGGATAATGGTCTATTCCACACCACTGCATTCCGAATCACAGTTAATGTTTTTCCTAAAGAAAGCAAATAGTTATACACATCCTGTTTTCCTTTTACATGCATGTTTGGATTTGGTTCTGGGGACTCATACGGTTTCCCATACAGTAATTCATAAGGACTGACTGAGGTCCCACTCTTTGGTTGTACTCTGATTCGTAATAATGCCAATGGAAGTGCTTGAGGCCATTTTAAATTTGTCTCTTGACAGATTTTACTTATTTGTCTTTTTAAAGTTTGGTTCATTCTTTCTACTTTTACACTGGATTGTGGCCTCCATGGAGTATGCAAATCCCAATTGATGCCCAAAGCTTTACTAATATTTTGGACTATTTTTGCAACAAATTGTGGACCTCTGTCAGACGAAATTCCAATAGGAACTCCAAATCTTGGAATTATTTTTCTCATTAACCACTTTACTACTTCATTGGCTTGTGTGGTGCAACAGGGAAAAGCTTCTGGCCATCCTGTAAAGGTGTCAACCCCCACCAGAATGTATCGGTACCCATTTTGTCTAGGTAATTCTGAAAAATCTACTTGCCAATAATCTCCAGGCTCTGTACCAGATTTTAATCTACCCATTTGAACTTTTTCCTTGGTTACTGGATTGTTTCTTAAACATATTTCACATTTTGCAGTTATTAATTTAGCCATGTCTATCATCTTGACAGATATAACTTGTTTTTGTAAAGAAGTTACTAAAGCTTCTGCTCCCCAATGACATCCTTGATGTTTGGTCTGCATTATTTCTTTCATTAATAAAGGTGGAACTACTACTCGTCCATGAGGAGTTATCCACCATCCTGCTAATTTTTTTCTTAGCGTTCAAAAATTGACCTAATTTTTCATCTTCTACTGAATATTTTGGCCTTTCTCTCGGAAGAGTTACTGTTTTGGAGGGAATTATTGCCATTTGGAATGCTTGTTCCTTTGCTATTTTCCTTGCTGATTGGTCAGCCATATTGTTTCCAATAATTTCTTTTGTATTTCCAATTTGGTGTGATTTACAGTGCATGATTGCTACCTGATCTGGTTTTTGAACTGCTTGTAATAATTGTAGAATTTCTTTTTGATGTTTAATATTTGATCCCTGAGAGGATAATAATCCCCTTTCCTTCCACAAAGCTCCATGGACATGTACCACCCCAAAAGCATACTTTGAGTCTGTCCAAATATTTACTTTCTTCTTTTCACTTAGTTCTAAAGCTCGAATCAAAGCAATGAGTTCTGCCTTTTGAGCTGATGTGGTACACGTCAATGCTTTTGCTTCTATAACTGCGGTGTCTGTTGTTACCGCATATCCAGCGTATTGAACTCCTTGCTCCATAAAGCTGCTGCCATCTGTATACAATTCCCAGTCTGGTCGCTCCAATGGTACATCCTTCAAATCTTCTCGACTGGAGTAAACATACTCAATTGTAGCCAAACAGTCATGTTCTAACTGTCCTTCTTCCTGTGTAGAGCTTAAAAAGACTGCAGGGTTTACCAGGTTAGTTGTTTTTTAAATTACATCATCTTGTTCTGTTAGTATTACTTGGTACTTCATCATTCGGCTTGGAGATAACCAATGTCCCCCCTTTTGTTCTGAAACAGTTATCACCATGTGTGGGACATAGACTGTTATTGTTCTTCCTAAAGTTAATTTCCGCGCTTCCTGTATGAGCATCACTGTTGCAGCCACAGCTCGAAGGCAATTTGGCCACCCTTTACTCACCGTGTCCAGCTGTTTAGAGAAGCATCCGACAGGTCGTTTGCAGCTTCCCATCTTCTGAGTCAGTACACCCAGTGCCAGGCGTTGTCTTTCGTGAACAAACAGCTGAAAGTCTTTAGTTAAATCAGGAAGTCCTAAAGCAGGTGCAGACATCAAGGCGCGTTTTAACTCTATAAAAGCCTTCTGTTGTTGGGGGCCCCATACAAAAGGAAAATTCTTTTGGGCTTCATACAACGGTTTAGCTATTAGGCCATAATTCATAATCCAAAGATGACACCACCCGGTCATTCCCAAGAATGCTCTGAGCTCATGAATGTTTTTTGGCTCAGGTATATTGCAAATAGTTTCTTTACGATCTTTTCCTAATTGTCGCTGTCCCTTTGAAATTTCAAAGCCCAGGTAAATCACAGTCTGGCATGCTATTTGGGCTTTCTTCCGAGATACTTTGTACCCATTCAGTCCCAGAAAATTCAAAAGGTCTATTGTTACCTGTATGCAGGTAAATCTTTCTTCTGTAGCAATTAGTATGTCATCCACATACTGTAAAAGTAAATGTCCAGGCCTTGGTTGGTTCTGCTTCCAAATTTCAAGTTCTTTTGCCAACTGGTTTCCAAAGATTGTTGGGCTATTCTTAAATCCTTGGGGTAGTCTTGTCCATGTCAGCTGCATCCTTCGTCCTGTCTGTGGATTTTCCTATTCAAAAGCAAACAATTTTCTGCTTTCCTTTTCCAAAGGTATACAAAAGAAAGCATCTTTTAAATCAAGCACTGTAAACCACTGATAATTTTCTTTTAATGCTGTCAACAATGTATAGGGATTTGCCACCACAGGATATATGTCCTTGGCTATTTGATTCACTGCTCTCAAGTCTTGCACTATCCTCTATTCACCCGAGGGTTTTCTGACTGGTAAAATAGGAGTATTATATTCAGATTCACATTCCTCTAAAATTTTGTACTTCAGAAATTTATCAATTAGTATCTTCAGTTCCTGTCTAACATCTGGTTTAATTGGATATTGTTTAATTTTTTACTGTTCCCGCACCATTCTTCAAATCTATTTTTACAGGCTCTGCCAATTTTGATTTACCAGGAATGTCTGTTTCCCATATTATAGGAATCACTGCAGAATCTACCTCTGGTGGAATTTCTTGTTCCTTTACCTTTTCTTGTATCATCAGGATTTCTCCTGTTTTCGACTCAGGCATTTTCACGAAGAGTTCTCCTTCTTCAAAAACATTCGGACATTCTGGTACATACAAAAATTCACGTGTAATTATTTTGTTTCCAAATTTTAAATCTAGAGTTTGCAGGAATGGCCTATTTTCCTCTTTCCCTGTTGCTCCTATTATGTTTGCTGTTTTTGTCCCAATTTTTCCTTTACAAGTATTCAATACCGAAAATGTCACTCCTGTATCTACCAAAAATGTAAATTCCTTTTCTCCCAGCTTAATTACAACCAGAGGCTCAGCTGGGTTCCCCTCCGGTCCCCTTCAGTCATCTAAACCATCAGTTTGGCCATTTCCTGCTGAGCATTTCTATTTCTAGGACAATCCTTCTTCCAATGTCCTTCTTGTTTACAATAGGCGCACCGATTTACTCCTAAAGGGGTATTAAAATTTTGATTACCATATTTCATAAATCCTCCCTTTCCAACTATTCCTCGTCCTCTTCCTCTGCCTCTTCCTCTGCCTGCTGTCCCTGTCATTACAGTCAACAATCTATTTTCTCTGGTCTTCCTTTCCTCTTTTTCCCTGTTGTTATATACTTTCCATGCTGCTTCTAGCATTTTATTCAGACTTCTCGAATCCTCCCCTTCAAGTTTCTGGAGTTCTTGAGCCGACTGTCCCATAAAAATCAAAACCAATTGTATCTGAGCCGCCTCTATTTTTACTCTCAAAACAGTGTATTTTCTGGCGGCTTCTTTCAGCCTCTCCAGAAAACGCTGAGGGAGATTCATTCTTATCTTGTCTCACCTCATATAACTTAGACCAATTTAACGATTTAGGCATGGCGAGTCTAACTCCATATAAAATCTATTTCTGATACCAGTTCAAACTTTCTCTGTGTTCCACATTATTTGGATCCCATTGAGGATCCCCAGATGGAAAATTCTGCTCTATTGTTCCACCGGTTGTTCCACTTAATACAGCCACTTCTGCCTGTGCATTGCCAGCGTTTAGTACCACCTGCTTTTCTGTATCATCCAACAAATTATCTAGAATTACCTGTAAATCACTCCAATCTGGATTCTGTGTTCTGATTATAGTATCTACTAATCTACCTGTTCTTTCAGGATCCTCTATATACACTCCTGCTGCCTGCTTCCAAGCCATCAAATCCGTCACGGAAAAAGGCACTTTCACATACACCGGCCCATCATTGCCAACTCCTTGCTGAAGGGGAGCTATTGTTTGTACCTGCTGCCGAGTTCTCCGAGAAACAGGGGTATGAATTACGACCTCAGACGGCCCTTCCTCCACATCCTCTATTCCACTACTCTCAGGTTCCTCTACCTGCTCTCTATACTCTTGACTCCGATGCCGTTCTCTCTGTGGAGGGGATATATCTAATTCAGGCCCTTCATCCTTTTCAGCAGAAGCAATTCTTTTCTTTAAACAATCTCTTCCAAGCTCACATGTTGAACAACACTTTTTCACCGTTCTACCATCTGTAGTCATAGCCATCACTAAATTATCTCTACTGATTAACGTACATTCATTCTACCAATCCTTCCTTTGCCTTAAATAAAAGAATAAATCAACATATGGCACCTCACTCCATTTTCCTTCCCTTCTGCAAAACAGCATTAACTGAAAAATGGTATTATAATTTAATGTCCCATTCATGGGCCATTTTTCCTGATCATCCAGAATATACAAAGGCCAACAATGATTATAGTATTCAATCATCTGACTCTTCCGCAAATCATCCTGCAAATCTCCCCAATATGCTAACAAACATCCTAACGGAGAGGTTTTCGGAACTTTGTCATTTGCAGCAAGATTACCCATACTTTTACTTTTAAATAAATGAGTCAGCTTAGATGCCATGGTTCAGTTATTTTGTTAACACAATATACAATCAATCACTCACTCAAGTCTATTGCTTTGTCCTTCTCCGGCTGCACCCCTCACGGGATAACAGAACCGCAGATCTGAACTCTGCACTCGCTTCATGCTCAATTGCACGTCTCACACTTACAAACACACTCACACTTCCACAATTACTACGACAAATACAGATATATACCACAATACAACACAGTTTCTAATTACTACACAAAATTAAATCGACGAAACAACCAATCCCACAATAGAGTGTAAAAAAAACCCAAAACAACAAACCAAAAAACAACAAAACCCAAACTTCTAACTTTCTGTTAGAGGCACTACCTTTGTGAACTCTATAGCATATAGGTTCTCTTGTTTCCAAAACCAAATGTCCTACCCTGCTATAGCTTTCGCTTATGTCTTATGGGCAGACGCCTAGGATTCTGATACACGAGGATCCTCTAGCCCAATCCTGCGCAGCTTTCGCCACGTCTGACAGGCAGGCTTGTACAGTGGGACTCTAACCCACTGTGTTGGACTCTAACCCACTTTCCACGGGTGGGACTCTAACCCACTCCTACTGGTGGGACTCTAACCCACTTTCCACGGGTGGGACTCTAACCCACTCCTTCCGGTGGGACTCTAACCCACTTATCCTAATACAAAATAGAAGTGTCTTACCAAAATCCAGGGGACGTCGCGAAGAGCCTTATGGACTGGGGATCGATGGGTGTCCCCGAGAAATCCTCGGTGCCGGCTGGAACTGATCAGGTCCCCGACTCCTCTGGTCTCTCTCAGCGAGGTCCCATCTGGGGTCGCCAGAAACTGTCACCGAAATCCGGGATAAAATAACTTATCGACACCAATTTGATGCAGATAACCAGACACTCCTTTATTGATGGCCGGACGTGTAGGGGAGTATCCTCACCAACAACACGTGCCAGGCACCAGAATCATACACTTTATATAGAACTAACTTATACATATTCATTAAGTTTTCATACATAGCATACAATTTCCAAGAAATCATTAACATATTCTCCTCCTATTTCCGATTCTGCGCAGTAGAGGTTAGAAATGTCTAGAAATGGGTCTGGGGTGTAATGTGAGTAGGTGGCCCATGAGTCGGTGGTCACGATCTCCCCCTGCCAGAATTACCTTTTGCTTAAGGACACAGTTTTCTTGGCAGGTACCTGCAAGCTGTTACGGTTACTTCCCTCAGTTCCCATTAATCCTGGACCTTGACAACTACTTGCTTTCTTCTAGTCCTATGTACGTATTATAAATCAACTTACAATCATCTTGTGTTTTGGTTACCTGTGTTTTAACTGTTTCTACTAGATAATTATGGCCAATCCCTTCGGCCTTGGTAGGGGGTTGTACAGGGAACACTTAGAGTAGCAGCTGGTTGCTAAGTTCAATGTACAATAAATGTAAAATGATTTCTACTACAATACCTCTTAGGTCTATACTTATATTAAAATCATAACACAGTCAAACACAATTTGATCAATTTATAATAAAATCACTAACAGGATCAAGCTGCTTCTAGAATCTGATAGGTCTCAGCAAGCAAGTTTATTCTATACTCACTAAATCTTATTTTAGAACATTAAAGGAAAACCTAAGCTTCTTTACTACGTAGTGAAAAGTCAGCTCATTTCTTTCCAATCTCATATGCTTCCAAAGAGTCTTATGAGAGATTGTGTTTTTTTGTTTGTTTGTTTGTTGTTGTTTTTTTTTCTTTCCCTAAGGTACATTTAGAATATTTTAATATTTCTAAGCAATGTTTTTGCCAAAGTATGATGTGGTCTACTGCAGATGAAGGTGTCTAGTACCTGAGAGAATTAGCAGTGATGGAAGTCATCTATGGTAATCCAGATAATGATGAAGCCCCTAAAAATCCAGAGGATGTCCCATGCACACGGGCCATGTGGAGGAAGGTGATTAAAGGTGCACCATCCTTGTATTCTGCCGGCTTGGCCGTGATGTACTACCCAGAAATGGATGCAGGAGAAGGACTAAGATGTACGCCAACTGTGGAGGCAGTCTCTTCCTGGCTTCAGAACTTTGAAGAGAGTCTTGGTACCTCCTCATCTCTACGGGCAAGTGCCCTGGATGTTAGGAGCTCCCCAAGAAATCATTTCTCTTCTGTCCCAGTCAGGGGGAAAGGGAAGCCAAGGCGCATGACACGTGGCGAACTCTGGTTCTTCCTGCGTGACCAGGGGGAGGACATGAGGAAGTGGGATGGTCAACCCACCTTTAAGTTGGAAGCACGTGTACATGAATTGCGAGGAAAGACCCCTGCCAAGAAGACGACATCCAAGAATGTTGTTAAAGTAGCTGGTGTAAAACCACAAGAAAGTAACCAGCGATCTCCCAGATACAGGAAGACTGAGATCACCTCCCTTGACCCTGAAGAAGGAACCTCCGGCCTGGCACGGCAAGGGTCAGACAGTGAATACTCCGACCAAGAATGGAATAGAGGGCCCCTG
>NW_020799378.1:0-66657 GCF_003259725.1 Athene cunicularia | reverse complement strand
AATTTTAAATCTAGAGTTTGCAGGAATGGCCTATTTTCCTCTTTCCCTGTTGCTCCTATTATGTTTGCTGTTTTTGTCCCAATTTTTCCTTTACAAGTATTCAATACCGAAAATGTTTCTCCTGTATCTACCAAAAATGTAAATTCCTTTTCTCCCAGCTTAATTACAACCAGAGGCTCAGCTGGGTTCCCCTCCGGTCCCCTTCAGTCATCTAAACCATCAGTTTGGCCATTTCCTGCTGAGCATTTCTATTTCTAGGACAATCCTTCTTCCAATGTCCTTCTTGTTTACAATAGGCGCACCGATTTACTCCTAAAGGGGTATTAAAATTTTGATTACCATATTTCATAAATCCTCCCTTTCCAACTATTCCTCGTCCTCTTCCTCTGCCTCTTCCTCTGCCTGCTGTCCCTGTCATTACAGTCAACAATCTATTTTCTCTGGTCTTCCTTTCCTCTTTTTCCCTGTTGTTATATACTTTCCATGCTGCTTCTAGCATTTTATTCAGACTTCTCGAATCCTCCCCTTCAAGTTTCTGGAGTTCTTGAGCCGACTGTCCCATAAAAATCAAAACCAATTGTATCTGAGCCGCCTCTATTTTTACTCTCAAAACAGTGTATTTTCTGGCGGCTTCTTTCAGCCTCTCCAGAAAACGCTGAGGGAGATTCATTCTTATCTTGTCTCACCTCATATAACTTAGACCAATTTAACGATTTAGGCATGGCGAGTCTAACTCCATATAAAATCTATTTCTGATACCAGTTCAAACTTTCTCTGTGTTCCACATTATTTGGATCCCATTGAGGATCCCCAGATGGAAAATTCTGCTCTATTGTTCCACCGGTTGTTCCACTTAATACAGCCACTTCTGCCTGTGCATTGCCAGCGTTTAGTACCACCTGCTTTTCTGTATCATCCAACAAATTATCTAGAATTACCTGTAAATCACTCCAATCTGGATTCTGTGTTCTGATTATAGTATCTACTAATCTACCTGTTCTTTCAGGATCCTCTATATACACTCCTGCTGCCTGCTTCCAAGCCATCAAATCCGTCACGGAAAAAGGCACTTTCACATACACCGGCCCATCATTGCCAACTCCTTGCTGAAGGGGAGCTATTGTTTGTACCTGCTGCCGAGTTCTCCGAGAAACAGGGGTATGAATTACGACCTCAGACGGCCCTTCCTCCACATCCTCTATTCCACTACTCTCAGGTTCCTCTACCTGCTCTCTATACTCTTGACTCCGATGCCGTTCTCTCTGTGGAGGGGATATATCTAATTCAGGCCCTTCATCCTTTTCAGCAGAAGCAATTCTTTTCTTTAAACAATCTCTTCCAAGCTCACATGTTGAACAACACTTTTTCACCGTTCTACCATCTGTAGTCATAGCCATCACTAAATTATCTCTACTGATTAACGTACATTCATTCTACCAATCCTTCCTTTGCCTTAAATAAAAGAATAAATCAACATATGGCACCTCACTCCATTTTCCTTCCCTTCTGCAAAACAGCATTAACTGAAAAATGGTATTATAATTCAGTGTCCCATTCATGGGTCATTTTCCCTGATCATCCAGAGTATACAAAGGCCAACAATGATTACAGTATTTAATCATCTGACTCTTCCGCAAATCATCCTGCAAATCTCCCCAATATGCTAACAAACATCCTAACGGAGAGGTTTTCGGAACTTTGTCATTTGCAGCAAGATTACCCATACTTTTACTTTTAAATAAATGAGTCAGCTTAGATGCCATGGTTCAGTTATTTTGTTAACACAATATACAATCAATCACTCGCTCAAGTCTATTGCTTTGTCCTTCTCCGGCTGCACCCCTCGCGGGATAACAGAACCGCAGATCTGAACTCTGCACTCGCTTCATGCTCAATTGCACGTCTCACACTTACAGACACAGTCACACCTTTTTTACGATTACTATTACAAACAAAGGTATATAACACAATACAACACAGTTCTTAATTACTATACAATATTCAATTGACGCAACAAGCAATACCAAAACTGAGTGCATAAAAACTTTTAACTTCCAGTTAAATGCACTACTTCTGAGAACTCTATAGCATATAGGTTCCCTTGTTTCCAAAACTAATTGTCCAACCCTGCAATAGCTTTCGCTTATGTCTTACGGGCAGATGCCTAGGCTTCCAATACACGAGGATCCTCTAGCCCAACCCTGCGCAGCTTTTGCCATGTCTGACAGGCAGGCTTGTACAGTAGGACTCTAACCCACTTTTCCAAAACAAATGCAAAACCAATACAAAATGAATGCAAAACCAATACAAAAACGAACGCAAATGAGAAGTGTCTTACCAAAATCCAGGGTATGTCGCGAAGAGCCTTACAGATCGGGGATCGATAGGTGTCCCCGAGAAATCCTCGGTGCCGTCTGGAACCGATCAGGTCCTTGACTCCTCTGGTCTCTCTCAGCGAGGTCCCATCTGGGTCGCCAGAAACTGTCACCAAAATCTGGGATAAAATAACTTATCGACACCAATTTGATGCAGATAAGCAGACACTTCTTTATTGACAGCCAGATGTGTAGGGGAGTGCTCTCACCAACACCACATGCCAGGAACGAGGATCATACATCTTATATAGAACTTACACATATTCGTTAAGTCTTCATACACAAACATACAACTTCCAAGAAATCATTAACATATTCTCCTCCTATTGCTGATTCTGCACAGTAAAGTTTAGAAATGTCTAGAAATGTGTCTGGGGTGTAATGTGAGTAGGTGGTCCATGAGTCGGTGGTAGTGATCTCCCCCTGCCAGAATTACCTTTTGCTTAAGGACACAGTTTTCTTGGCAGGTACCTGCAAGCTGTTACCGTTACTTCCCTCAGTTCCCATTAATCCTAGACCTTGACAACTACTTGCATTCTTCTAGTCCTATATGTATTATTATATCAGTTTACAAATCACCTTGTGTTTTGTTACCTAGGTTCTAACCGTTCCTACTAAAGAATTATGACCAATCCCTTCGGCCTTGGTACGGGGCTGTACAGGGAATTTTAGAGTAGCAGTCAGTTGCTAGATTCAAAATACAATAAATGTAAAATAAATTATTTTGACTAAAATATCTCTTAGCTCTAGACATATTAAAAATCAAAACACAATCACACACATTTTGATCAGTTGATAATAAAATCAGTAACAATGTCATTTGCATTACTGTATAGGCAGATCAGAGTGGCATCTAGTTGTGCTGATTTCCCAGAATGTCCAATTACTTGATATCCTTTGGAATCACCTCTTAGCAGAAAGCTGTCACCTTGACTTTCTCAGGCACTTTCTTCACAGTGCTATAAAAAGCCAGCTGAAAGTAGCTATTCTGCCACAATTCATACATCTATGAAGAGAGCTATAGTGGATTTTTTTGTTTGTTTGTTTGTGCCTCCCTCTTTACCCATTTTTACTTTAAGTGATAATTTTAATAAAAAACACATGCCTTCTATTTACCCCTGTTTGACACTAAGAGTGCTCAGGAAGGCAACACACCCAATTTTGCAAGTTGGTGTAATGCTGCACCTTCTGTAATATGAAGCACTGAAAGAGGTTTTAGACTATGATAAGTATCATCGATAAAAAATACTTTAAAGGGACTAGATAAATACTGAGAAGTGAGGAGGTTAAACTTGTAATCTCACTATGAGAGAAAATGCTATTCACTGCAAAAAACCATTCAAAATTTTTTTCCTTTTATTGAATGCCTTTCTATAAATATAGACATTGCTTGGATTTATACAGAAAGGACTAGTTCACTTTTGTATGCAGTGTTCTGAGAAGAATTGAAGTTGGTAACCCATTAGAGCAAAAGGTGAAGAAGTACATTAAATATTTTGAGTTAAAAGTAAGAGGAAAGGAAAAGGTGATGAAAATAAATTTGAAATTAAGACAGCCTCTGAATTGCTTTAGCTATCAAAGTATGAATACCGTGAGATTTGAAAAAGTGAGATTCTTGGAGATGAAGTCCAAAGCTTGCAACACAATGATGAGACTGAAGACAGAATCACACATAATGAAATGAGAGTAGGAAGGTTTTGAATACTGTTATTTTAATTCTGAGCTGATTTGATGGTGAATAGGCTCCTTGTGAAATTTAAGACCTCATGTGAGTGTTGGCAGCCCCTTTGGATGAGGCTCATGTATGTACACTTCAGTATTGTGTGCTATAGATCCTTTACAATACACCTTACATAAAAGGAATGTTAGAATGTCATCTGGAATATACATTTGTCCATCTTTTTCAGTAGATTTATCAGAGGAATCGTCCTCTACCTGGGTCGAGGTCTTTCAATGTAACTTTTGTGCAGCTTTAGGCCTTTTGCCTAGCATAGATTACCAAAGAAGCCATGAAAATACATACCAGAAATATATAACAAGGAGTTTGACTTGTCTTTGTTTGAGCCCTGAGGGCAACTGACCACCACACAGCATTCACTAACCCCTTCTCCTCAAGCACTGGGAAGGAGGAAAATTAGTCAAAAGGCTCAGGAATTGAGATAAGAACAGTGAGGGTCACTCATCCATTAACGGTCACAGGGGTAGCAGGCAAAAGATGTGCTCATTAAGGGAAGAAGAACATCTCTTTAATTCAAACACTAACAAAGCCAACACTTGACAGAATGGGACAGTGAGAAACAGTTATCATATCTTAAAACAACTACCCTCACCCCTCCCTTCTTCCCAGTTTTGTTCCAATATTTCTGCCTCAGTCCCCAGCAGCAGAGGGGCAGGGGTGAGGGGTGCAGTCAGTCCACTGCTTCTTCCTCTAAGGCAGGAAGGAAGCATTCTCCTGCATTGTTCCCCCTGCTCCACATGGCATCCCTCTCAAGAGTGACAGTCTTCCACAAACTTCTGATTCGCAGAAAAAAGATGCTACAACTTGAATAGTTATAAAGCAGGGATGTTTACTCCAGTGGTGGGGTGCAAGGGGATCTCTCCACAAAGATTGCACATCCACTGCACATTTTATCAGAAACATATAGAGTGTGAATATACATATTAATTGGATTACATAACACATACATTTGCATGAGTAAGGCAGGGTTAGTTCAAAAGGCTGATGTCAACAGTTTATGTCATCTTTGTACTTGCGCATTGCCTCCTGGTGGTCATCTTCAGGGGTCTTTGGGAGGAAAGCTCATAGTCTTTCTCACCTTGTACTTTTCCCTGGAGCATGCACAGATTCTCTTGGCCAATTTCTTGAATAACAGGAGTGGTTTTCAGCTGGTTTATTTTCTATCTTATCTAAGAGAACCAATAGAACTTCCACCATTTGTATATGGCTATTTTTACTCATTAGCAAAATTCCAACTAGTTAGAGCACATATGTTTCCCAACGGCAAAAATATACTTTGTTGAACACTGCAGTTCTGGGTAGATTTTCACAGTGAACTGCTTTGTTTTGATGAACACAGTAGTCCTTAGTAAAATTCCACAGAACAGTCTGGGCAAGCAGGATTCTTAGCAATATTCAAAAATACTATAGGTAACTCTAAGTTGCTGTAAGTAAGTAAATAAATTGCTAAGCAGTTTGATATAAGTAAATAACTAAATAAGTCTCAAAACAATTAATCATTTCTCTGTATCACTTCTTCCATGGTGAGTCCTCTCCATGGAATGCATTCTTCTTGAGATGCTGCATTATGGGTCACCTCCACATGTTGCAGTCCTCCCAGCACTGAACTACAACAGCAGGGGATGGTTCTTCCCACAGAGTCCTGGGGGTCCTCCACAGGCCACAGGTGAATCTCTGTTCCTCTGGTGACCTCCATGGGTGGCAGGTGTGTGTGAGAACGGACGGATGGATGGACACTTCCACCTCACCACTGGTTATAAGGGGGCACCCTTCTTTGGCACACCTGCCTCCCTTCTTCCTCCTTCCGTCCACTGACCTTGGTGTTTGCAGAGGTCTCCTGATGCAGTAGAGACGCTCAAGCGACAATCAATAATCAAGTCAGAGGCAAAAGAAGCACTTTATTGTTCTCTATGTACTTTATATATCTTTTTTCAGCTACCGCAAGCTCTAACACAATTGGCTAAACCCATAGCAACGGTCTAAACCCATAGCAATGGTATATGATTGGATAGCTTTATATCTTTCTTAAAGTTTTACTTCCGAACATAATTCACATAGTTTCTTGTCTGTGGTCAGCAGTTCCATATATCTCGCAGAAAATGTTCCCTGTCCTAGCTTACTCAGTTCTTTTTTCTTGTGTGGTATGCCTTCCTGCATGTAGGCCTCTCACGGGTATGGGACAATCTGGCTAAGGTCAAACTCCATCTGTTCTGTCAGGTGTTCAGCAGACCCGCTGCCTACCCTGACAATTCCTCCTTTTTGTGTTTGTGCTACAAGCATTGCATGAGCAGCCTTCTGCAGGGCCCTTTGCAGAAGGCGGATGACATGGCAACATTAGGAGCACAGTTATGATGACTAACAGGATCATTCCAGTGGTTCTGATCAAAGAGATCAGCCAGCCCAATAACCCCCAGCCTTTAAACAACTTTGTTAGCCAATCGAGACCATCATCTTCTGTTAAACGCTTAACACATCTTTTAACTGTTGTATGCTCTTATGGATCGATTCAGAATGATCTACAGTTGCTAGGGAAACCTGGTTGCAGCAAGGATTTAGAATACTTTTCCTTATAAGCTGGAAATCCTACACGATGTGTCCATCTATAGGTGAGGCATCCAACATCTCTGCAAGCAGGTCCAGCCTCTAAATCAACAGGCCAAAATAACTAGCAATTTTCTTTGTGCAGAAATATCTGATTGCATCCTCCTGTTGGGTTCCACCCAGAGCCTGGCCACCACTCAAGGGGGAAAACCTTGGAGTTTCTAATAAGGTTAAACACTTGAGTTCTTAATTCTTGATATTGCTAAACTAAGTGAGTTGAAAACACACATTCTTATAGCATGTCATCCTCATGAATAACTACCATTAAGGATCTGCAATTACTGTTAGCATTTTCTCATAAAAGAGTTGGCAACCATAGTGTGATTAAGAACAGAGTCTGTTTTGTCCTATTGCAGTAGCAAGCGTTACCCATACATTCTGTTTAAATGATCAGTCGAAGAGATCGCAAACTGTCAGCACAGGGGCACTCACAGCACCCATAGCTGGATCCTGAGTGCTGGCTGACTCTCACGCCCAAGTTATAGTTGTACACACCTTGCCAGTAACTATCGGGAGCCGTGACCTGTGGAAACACAAGCATAACGTCTTCCCCAGGTTAATAACTTACATGGTCCACTTCACTGGCCAGTAGCTAAATCTTTGTACTTTGATGCCCTTTTGCAAATTCTGTTTTGAAAAAAGAGGAGTGTTGAAAAAGAGGTGGCAAAGAAGAATTATCCTCATAATGGGAAAGTTAAGAACATAAACTGCTTTGTCTAAACATGTCTGTAGTGGTTCCGCAACCATTACCCCTTTTTGTTTTTGAAGCGGCCTCTTCAACGTGCCATGTGCATGCTCAACAATTGCTTGTCCTGTTGGGGAATGGGGAATCCCTGTAACATGAGTAACACTGCATGTATTAAGGAACGTTTGAACTTTCTGGAAAAATATGCTGGACCGTTATCCATTTTAATTTGGCGTGGCACCTCAAGCACAGAAAAAGCTTTCTGTAAATGTCGGATTACATCCTTGCTCGTTTCTCCATTATGTGTTGTTACTACCAAAGCATGTGAATAAGTATCAACAGAAACATGAACATATCTTTGCTGGCCAAATTTGGTTATATGAGTAACATCAGTTTGCCAGATTTGTAAAGCTTGAATACCTCTGGGATTAGTACTGAAATACACTGGAGTTCCTTGACAATCAGGACAAGCAGCAACCATAGACCGAGCTTCAGAATGAGACAAACCAAACTACTGTCGTAGAGCTCAAAAACCTTGATGAAAAAGTTGATGTGATAGAACAGCTTGTTGTTTCATATTAGGAACAGTAGTCAAAGCCATCGCAGATACAAGAACATCAGTTCTGTCAATACCTTCCATATAAAATCCAGGTAAAGTGGTATGACTACGTATGTGCATGATAAAATAGGATTCTGTGCGTGACTGAATACTTTTCCAGAGTTCTAAAAAAACCTCAAATGACATTAGATTGTTTGACCAAGTTAAGACTACTTTGTCCAATCGGGAAACTAAGCTAGCCACATAAGCTGAATCAGTTACAATATTAATAGGAGTAGGAAAAGTAGAAAAAACAAGAGTCATCACACGCAGTTCAACAATTTGTGGAGAACCTTTTTGGTAAACAAATTTGTTATACCAGACATTATTCTCATACCACACCACTGCTGCTTTACCAGTTTTTCCTGATCCATCTGTGAATACGGTAAGATCTTTGACACGTTCTGGCTGGCTCAAGTGCTTGTGACTGAATGGTATATCTTGAGCAGTTTTCAGTAGCGGGTGTGATGGAAGAAGATAAGACACCCGTCCCTGAAAGTCCGCTAAGGCCGCTTGTAACTCATACTTGTTTGCAAGGCACCACTCAAAGTACCAGTTCTGAATAGGTAAAACAATTGTAGATGGATCATGCCCTGTTAGCTCCAAACAGCGTTTTCTAGCTTTTATGATCACATCAGCAATTAACTCAAATAATCCAGGAGCAGTTTTCCGTGGTCTGAATGATAAAAACATCCATTCTAAAATGTGTAAAGTGTCACACCACTCAGGATTCCACTGCACCAAGGCACCGAATGGCAGTTTTGTCAATTAGTACAAAGAATTGTACCAATTGAGACAGATCTCTTTGAGAAACAAACTTTTGGTGTATGGATTGCTCCACAATATGAATTGCATTTAATTCTTCCTTATTTAATGTTCTGGGTTCTGTCGGATCATTAGAATTCCTTAACAATTCCTGCAATGGTTGCAGCTGAGAATTGTTCAGGCTGAAGTAAGGTCTGATCCAATTCAAAGATCCCATTAATTTCTGTATATCATTGAGTGTTTTAACCTCCAGGTCAGGTTTCACAGGTTGGGGAATAACCTGCTTATTCGTAACTGTCATCCCCAAATATTTCCAGGGTTGTGGGGTTTTTGCACTTTTTCAGGGGCAATAATTAATCCATATTGTTGCAATGAGTCTCTAGTGAAATTTTCCATGTCACTTAACTGCTCCTTGCTATTTAATGCCAACAAAATGTCAGCCATATAATGATAACAACTGGTAGGAAATTTTTCTCGTACAGGTGATAATGCTTGCACCATGAACCATTGGTATATTGTTGGGGAATTTTTCATGCCCTGTGGTAATACCTTCCAGTGGTATCTTTGTACAGCTTCTGCATGATTAACAGAAGGCACAGAGAATGCAAATTTTTCTTTGTCCTGAGAAGCTAATGGTATTGTAAAGAAACAGTCTTTCAAATCTATAACTGTGATTTCCCAATTGTAGGGGATCATGGCAGGTGAGGGCATACCTGGTTGCAGAGCCCTCATCGTGGCCATAAGAGCATTAACATCCCGCAGGTCATGTAGAAACCTCCATTTACCTGTTTTCTTTTTGATTACAAATACAGGAGTGTTCCAGGGGCTCTGAGACTTTTCAATGTGTCCAGCAACCAACTGTTCCCGTACCAATTCTTGCAGGGCCTTTAACTTTTCAATTGGCAGGGGTTACCTATCTACCCACACAGGGTCAGTTCTTAACCAGGTTAATTCCAGTGTAGGCCGTTTAACACCCTGAGGAACAATGGCCCCCGTCAAAACATCCATAGTAATTTTCATACCTCACTGTAAAAAGCAGTCCCTTCCCCACAGATTCGGGGGGGAGAGGGGGGGGCTGTTGTCATATGGGATTGACAGTCACCTGTTGACCCTCAGAGTTGGTGATCAGAATAGGCACAGCTGATACTCCTGCTTGCATCAACCCTCACAGTGCTACTACTCTCATTTCCATATTTTCTCTTGGCCAGGTGGATGGCCAGAAATAATGAGATATAATAGTTACATCAGGTCCTGTGTCCAGAAGTCCTCTGGACTTTTGTCTTCTGTTGTATAGTGTACAGGTTATCTGTGGTCTTGATGATGAACAAGTCTGTGACTAGAAGTCTTGTGAAGGTCCTGTGGAGCTGAATCCTCAATCATGTCGCAACTGTTTTTCTTTCTTAGGAACACAACTCAAAAAAGGTACAAGTTGAGCAATCCAAGTGTCTTTTGGAATGGTTACTGGCGGGTAAGGAGTAGAAATCATAGAACAAATTTGTCAAGTAAATTCAGCATCAATAATCTGTGAGAGAACAGAAACCAGGCATGTGAGAAACTAAGACAAACAGCCTGGGAAAGCAAAAGTTGAGGCTGATTGAAGAAATTCTTCAAACACTCGCAAGACAAAACTGTGAGTCACAGGGTGCATGCTGTGGAGGCCGAAGCTGATAATGCTGCCCGATGTATGTGGGAGAGAGAGCCCTGTGGAGACAGGACGGCTCTGCTCTGGGACACCTGGGCAAATGTCAAGGGCCATGTGTCTGGTGAATGAACTTTGCTTCATTATCCACAAAATGCATATTAAAGTTGACGCCCCTCAATATGCTAACGAGGGCTGTCATGAACATGCTAATTACATCATCCCATGAAAAACCTTACCCCTCTGCGTACATGGGATACGTAGGTCTGTGGGTTGACCTAGGGGACGGACCCATGGGAAGTGGGTATAAATCAAAGGGGAGAAGAAAGGGCTCTCTCTCTCTCTCTCTGCCCCTCTCCCTGCACACCCCCCACCCCCATCCGAGCAGACCTTTCGGACGAAGTGATGGACAGAACTGAAAACTAACGAGATGGTGGTAATTGCTTCTCAAAGAATACGTATCAATACCAAATGGATTGTCCCTTCTTTCTAACCATCATTGTTTTGTTATGCATATATTTGTTTTACAGGATATTGATCCTGGATGACCAAAGACCTATGTTACTATTTGTAATCTGCTTACATTGTTATATAATTTGTGGAATCATACCTGCTAAGTGTGAAGAATCTACTTATTAGAAGGCTAATCTGGATTTGTGCCTTAAGTTACCTTATTGGGAATCACCTCCAAAATTAAGGAAGTCTGTGAGTCACCTATGACAGCACACTGATGCTTACAAATATCATATAACCAATAGCAAGATGAAGTAGTCAAAGACTAGCTGGAGGGGTCTGGTCCCACAAATTAAGCATTAATAAATTGTACCTGAATATTAAATTGTATTCCCATTTAAATCCTTATTGACCTTCTAATGTGACTGTGTAACCTCAAAGAGTTTTAGAAAATTTAACTTGGCATATGTATGTACTAACAAGGTATACCTTTAAGGAATTAAAGGTGCAGATCCACCAAGCATCTAGGATGGCGTTGCAAAATCCAGCTAGCACTGCTGAAGTAACATGGACTGTGCAGTGTGCTGAGTCTGACTGAGGGAGAATGCTGCATCCCCATCCACAGTACACCTCTGCCATCACCTCTACAGAGGAGACCCATGCCACAATGAAGAAGATTGCCAACAGGAACAGAGAACTTTTTCAACTGAAAAACAACCCAAGAGAAATACAGAAAGATTACTTACATGCTCCAGTAGCATCCCCCAAGTTAAGATGGTTTTTGATGTGTGAGAATAAAGAAAGAAGGTACAAACAAGGACAGAAAAAAATAATAGTAAATAAAATCTCTGTGCATTATAGTTCTATAAAGGGGTAGATAAGACAGTAATTTCCCAAATAATAGAATCAAATGTAAATCAAGGTACTTTTGCTTTGAAAAAAAAAAAACAAACAAAACAAACAAAAAAAACACAAAAAAAACCCAAACCAAAAACAACAACAACAACAACAACAAAAAAAAACCAAAACCCAACCAAAAACCCAAACCAAAGAACAGAAACTTGGGGAGGGCCTTGGTTAAGTCCTAGATGGATTATTTTCCTTTTTTTTTTTTTTTGTTTAATGAATAAAACTATGACTGACATACTTTGACAGGCTTCTTTTTAGAGATGTTTAATATTAATCTGGAAAGACTTGCTACCAATAGGTAACAACACTGAATTGCTATTAAAGAATTGCTAATTCTTATGTCTTTCTCCATAATTAGTTTGCACTACGAAAGGTTCTTTCTCAGTCATTGAAATAATTCCAGTTTCAGTGTTACCATAGTCTTCATCATCATCTTGTTAGCGTTTTAATTTCAAGCTGCTACCATGCCCATATTTATGGTTTTAGAGTGATAATCCTCATAAAACTAGTTGGCATACAACCCCGCAGTTTTCATTTCTGGGGTAGTTACTCCTCTTTCCCTGTGTTTTCCTAGAAATCAGTTGCTGTGCAAGAACTCCAAAGGTAGCTTAATTTCATTTTCCAATGTTATTCTAGTAGCAGTTATGTTGAGAACAACAGCAGTAGTAGAATTCCTTCTTTGCATTTTCCCATCCTTTGTCTGTTTTTCTTATATAAATTTTTCTAATATTGTTCTAGGAAGTACTTTTACACTTGCTGTTATAGATATAGGTGATCTACTCAGGGAAGTGGAGCGGAGTCCCTTCCAAAGTCTCCCAAAGATATGGAGCACATATTATGTTCACAAGCTGTACTGGAATGATAGGAAATAAAAGGTATTTTATTATATACAGTTTATGTATTCTCAACTTCCGACTTTTATTTATACCTTTAACTTTACTGTTCAAGTGTGGTCACTCCTGACACTATTGCTATCAATATTGCTGGCTTAATCTGAACAGAGAAAAGAACAATATCTAATACTCATATTGGGTCTGGCCAGGTTGAAATTAACTTTCTCCATAACAGAACTCATAGAGCTGTGTTCTGTAGCAAGAACAGTGTTGATAACTGTGTTGGATTAACCCTGCTAGGACTTGAGAGAACGTTGCTGTTGCCCCTCCCCCACCATCAACTGGTTGGGCTGGAAGTGAGGCACAAACCCCCAGGTTAAAATAAGAAGAAATTTAATACAACAGTGTGATAAACAATCTGAACAACAACAGTGGCAATGATAACAACAATAAACAGCAATAGCAGAAAGCAAGACAAACGATATACAAAGAAATAACGCAAATGGTCAAGGAACAAACCCAACATGTGCTTCCTGACAACAAAAAGCCACCAAGGGAAAGAAAAAAATTAGGTTCCCGCCTGGACCTGACATCAGCATGTTATGAGTAACACGGCTGGAGATCCCTTACCCCTCTCTCTCTGCTGAGGAAACTTAAACTTATCCTAGCTGAACCAGGACATAATCCACCCCTTTATTCTATACCATCTGTGTCATGTCCAGCTGCCATTTAGCAGTTAACAATAACAAAACAACAATTTACAAAGGCACAGCATAATTCATGGCATGTTTTCACCCAGAATCAAGTCCCCCTATGGTACACATGGGACCTCTTCATTGTCCTGCATCACCCACCAGGTGCACCCAGGTCCTTGGGCAAAAGGAATCCTGTGGACGGGTTTGTTTTGGAGAATGGCTTGCAGAGAGCAAGGCCATAGCTCCCTGCAGGAGCTGGTCGCAGCCACCTGAGGTAAACAGACGAATAAACCTAGGGTACAGTTATGCTAACAAAGGACTGTTATGTTAACAAAGAGAAAAACTGAAGTACATTATGGCCTTGTGTATGATAAAGGAACGGCCTTGGAAAAGAGAGCAGGCCAGAAGAAGGAAGGTGTTGTGACATGCCTGAAATGCCACAAGGGGCTGGGATATTATAATGTAGCCTTTTACATGTATCCAATAGATTTGTGAGTAGTATGTATGATTATTGTAGAGTTCTTATATAAGGTGTGAATTATTTCAATAAAGTTCAAGCTTGTTCTATCATTCACATTGAATCGGCTGCTTGCTTCCTCCGTCCGCCGCAAGTGGTGCACCGAACAGGGTTACCCGAACTCTGCTTTTCCACCGAACGGAACCCGGGAAGTGGCAGAACGGACTCAGAGTAGGAAGGCAATGATGCCACCTCCTCGGCACCAGCTGCAGGTGTTCATTCCGAGAAGGGCTACCCCGGAAAGGCTGCAGTAGGGGACTTACCCAGGAAAGGCCAAGGAATTAAGGAATTAAGGAATTAAGGAATTAAGGAATTATTAAGGAATTAAGGAATTAAGGAAACTGGTCATTGGCTACCTGATCGGATGTTAAAGAAGGTTGTTAAACTACACGGTCCAGCATTTTAAGGAATTTAAGGAATTTAAGGAATTTTAGACTGGGCAGGAACAAGGAACGAGAGGTAGTCCTTCAATTTTTGCGTTTTAGAAAAGTGGGGAGTAAGCCCGATAAAGACTTTGCTGCGCTGATTGGTCTGGGCAAGGCTAAGGGACACTTTAAAGAGCCAAATTTATTGTTTGAAGAGGCAGAATGGTGTGATAATCTTTTATACCCTGATGCTGTAAATCCTGAAAAAGAATCTGGGCTGTCTGGTCTGTGTCCTCCCTTAACTGAGGATGATCCGGTAAAAGTGAGGGAAAAAAAAAAAGTAAAAGTGAGGCGAAAAAACCTTGGCACAAGGGAATATGGATATGGCAAGAAAAATTCTTACTCCTGTAAGCTATGAGCGAGTCATCAGCCACGTTGGGAAGAACAGCATTTTTCTGTTATTAAAGATTTAGAGAAAAGCATTAATAAGAACGGGCTGCAAAAACTCAGATTACAACAGCTGTACTGGAGGCGATGGCTCAGGGATACCGATTGGCCCCAAAAACTGGCTAACACTTTTAAGAAAAAAATGGCATTCACGCCAGCACAGTACTCTATCTGAAAAAACGAGCGTGTACATCTCTGTGCTCAGCGTTCGGAGCTGGTGGCAGCGGCCCGGGGCTTCCCGAGCCCCCCCGCCGTGAAGCGGCTGCCTGAGGATGAGCCCAGCACTGCGCTCTCGGCATTCCACACCCAAACCCCCACCACCACCAAAAGCGGCAGGGTTATGCAGCACAGGCTTTATATGTTCTTAATGGAGTCTTCGTATTGGTAATATTTGTCATTTTATGTTGTGAGTAATAAGTGTCAGGAGCTCCTTTGTGTAGTTGTGTGATTGTGTGTGTGTGTGTTTGAGACGCGGCCCACTGCAGCTGTGGAGTTCTCCGGCCAGGGAAGCGGTCGACGAAGAACTACAGGGTCCTAGTGCCCACCCGCTGGGTCATCAGTGCTCTGGTTTGTTTGGGCTCAGTTTTCTAAGTGTTACATGTGAAATACCTCCTCTAAAGGGAGGCAGTAATTCTGTGTTGATTGTTGTTTTGAATTTAGGTGCATACTCTGCGGGGAGAGTGCACCTCTGAACCATCTGCCTAATGGAAATATTGGTTAAAAAAAAAAAAAAAAAAAAAAAAAAAAAATCATCTGCAACCTTACAGGGGTTGTTTGTTTTACCAGGGGTTGTAGATGCTGATTATGAAGAGAAAAATCAAAATTATGGTCTGTACCCCTGTGTTCAGTAACAAAAAAGTAAAAAAGTGTTCAGCTTGTTAAAGAAGCCACAATTAATCAGGATTTGGATCAGTAGGTACTCATTAAATATTCTTGGATTTAAACATGACACAAAGTTAATTTTGGTAAAAAGTACTCTCGTTAAAGCTAAAAAAATCTGTTGAGCTGACAGGCATTTTAGATACTGGTGCAGATGTGACCATAATATCTGTGAGCAGATTGGCTGTTAGCTCTGGTACCTCAAATGCTTTTCAGGGTTGGTGGTCATGCTGTAGCAATTTAAAGCAAGGATCTCATTCATGTAAGAGGCCTAGAAAATTGGGTAGCAAATATTAATCCATTTATATTAGAAAATCCCTATTACATTTTGAGGTCATAACTGTATGACTCAATGAGGAACTCAAATTGGATTAAATTTGTCTTAATCACCACTGTATCACAACCCACCCTGAAACCCACCCTGACACTAACCTTGTAAACCCAATCACCTGTGTGGATTGTCCTGCAACAACATACAACTGTTATTAAGACTTTAAAAGATTTACAGACACTGTTAGGAACCATAAATTAGATATAGCCGTCGTGGGCCTAACTCATGATGATCTGCATAGGTTATTTGATATTTTGTGAAAAGATCCTTCACAGACATCACCCAAAGTACTTAGAGAGAAGTCAAAACAAGATCTTCACCGCATAGCCAACACCATCTCAAACAGACAAGCATCGCAAGTATACTGCATTCGCCCTTAGGACAAATCATCATAGAAAGAGCACTCCAAATCTTGAAAGTGCTTTTGCAAAAACAAAAGGGGGGAGAGATCTTGGCTCCAGGAAAACCATTTGCTCTGCTCTAAAACACATGCATTTTTTTTCCACCAGAATGTCAGAGCAATACAAAACCAGGTTTCTTTGTCAAGGCATCAAGCTGAAGACATCACTGCAACTTGCCCTGAATACCAGAAAGACTCCATCTCTTCAAACCTTTTAAACATCTCTGCTGTGATACAGGTATCACCAATATTGTGTCATTTTTCATCATAGATACCAGATCAACAAGAAGTACTAAGCAAAGCTCAAGTGTTAACAAAAATCTAAAACGGGGTAACTGGGAAGGACCATTTCCTTTAATAACCTGGGGAAGAGGTTATGCTTGTGTCTCCACATGTCTCAGTCTCCAATGGTCACCAGCAAGGTGTGTGCAACCACACCTGAGCCGTGAGAGGCAGCCAGCACTCAAGATCCAGCTGTGGGTGCTGTGGGTGCCCCTGTGCGGACAGTTTGTGATCTCTTCGACTGATCATTCAAGCAGAATATCTGAGTAATATTTGCTACTGCAACAGAACAAACTACACTACAGTTGCCAATTATTTTAAGAGAAAATTCTAACAGTAACTGTAACTTCTTAATGAAATATATAAGCTTACTAGTCACTTATGCAATATGTGCTTTAGATAAAATATAGTTATTAATAAGGATAAGATGCTGTAAGAATGTGTGTATACAACTTTCTTTGTTTAGTAATATTAAGAATTAATAACTCAAGTGTTTAACCTTATTTAGAAACTCCCTTGGTTTTCCCCCTGGAGTGCTGGCCAGGCTCCAGGTGGAACCCAACAGGAGGATGAAATCAGATGTTTCTGATCAAAGAAATTTGCCAGTTATTTTGGCCTGTTGATCCAGAGGCTGGACCTGCTTGCAGCAACTTTGGATGCCTCACCTACGGATGGACGCATTGCGTAGGATTTCCAGTTTGTGAGGAAGGGCACTCTGAATTCTCGCTACATCCAGGGTTCCCTAGCAATTGTGGCTCTAAATATTAGTACTTCTATTAATTAAGTGTGCTACTCCGTATTTTCCTCACTGTTTATTTTGTAGTGTTTAGTCATATCCCTTGAATATAAGCAATATGGGATGTTTTGTACTTAATAGGTTACCTGTGACAGTTTATTGCGGTGATTAGCAATAGTATTATGGATTGTAGTATGTATTAGAATAGCATATAGTTGTATAATGAGAAATATTAGTAAATTTATGCTTGTGCAGCCTGCACAAAAAGAAAAGGGGGAATTGTTGGAGAACGGCTTGCCGAGAGCAAGGCCATGGGTCTCCTCAGGAGCTGATTGCAGCCATCTGAGGTAAACAAAGGAAAAAACCCAGGGTACAGTTATGCTAACAAAGGACTGTTATGTTAACAAAGAGAGAAACTGCGGTACATTATGGCCTTGTGTATGATAAAGGAACGGCCTTGGGAAAGAAAGCCGGGCAGAAGAAGGAAGATGATGTGACATGCCTGAAATGCCACAAGTGGCTGGGATATTATAATGTAGCCTTTTACATGTGTCCTATAGATTTGTGAGTAGTATGCATGATTATTATAGAGTGCTTATATAAATTGTGAATTCTTTAAATAAAGTTCAAGCTTGCTCTATCATTCACATTGAATCGACTGCTTGCTTCCTCCACCCGCTGTAGACTTGCCTTTACCTTTGCCTGGCTCAGGACTAAGCCAGACCATTTCTCCCAATGTGTTCCTCATGCGCACCACAGTGACTTTATCCCCATCTACAGCACATGGAGGTTTTGAATGAGCCGGGCCAGCTTGACTGGCAGATCATATTGTGTTAACTAGTCAGATGGCCTTCACTAGATGCATGTCCCAGTCTTTGATGGTCCCACCTTCCAGTGCTTTCAGTGTGTTTTTTAACAGTCCATTGTAGCTCTCAATCTTCCCAGAGGCTGGTGCGTGCTAGAGGATATGGTAGACCCACTCGATGCCGTGTTCTTCTGCCCAGGCATTTATGAGGTTGTTTCGGAAGTGGGTCCCGTTGTCAGACTCAATTCTCTCTGGGGTGCTGTGTCGCCACAGGACTTGGATTTCAAGGCCCAGGATGATGCTCTGGACGGTGGCGTGGGGCGCTGGGTAAGCTTCCATCCATCCAGTGGTTAATTCCAGCATTGTGACCACGTGGCACTTGCTTTGGACGGTCTGTGGCAGTGTGATGCAGTCGATCTGCCAGGCCTCTCCATATCTATATTTCAGCCATCGCTATCCATTTCGCTGGGGATTCACCTGCTTGGCATGTTTGATTGCAGCACACGTCTCACATCCGTGGATGATCTCTGCAATGGTGTCAATGGTGAGGTCCACCCCTCCATCTCGAGCCCACATGTATGTTGCATCCCTACCTTGGTGCACGATGTCTCATGGGCCCACTGAGCTATGAACAGTTCACATTTGCGCTGCCACTCCAAGTCCACCTGAGCCACTATAATCTTAGCAGTTTGGTCTGCTTGCTGGTTGTGTCGATGTTCAACAGTGGCCTGACTCTTGGGTACATGGTGCATCCACATGGCACACCTTCTTAACGAAGTTTTCCACACGGCCTGCAATGTCCTGCCATACTTCAGCAGCCCAGACGGTCTTACCCTTATGTGCCAGTTGTTCTGCTTCTAGTGCTGCAAACATTTCTGCAGGGTATTTGCCAGTTGTACCGGAGCCCCACCTTTCTCCAGCGCAGTATGGACCAGTCCATGGCAAATGGTGGAGCTGTGGTTCCACCCCTGGGGCAATCGATTCCAGGTGTACTGGATGCCTCTCCAAGTGAAGAAAAACTGTGGCCTGCACTCTGGCGCGATCGGAATGCAGAAGAACGCGTTAACAATGTCAATTGTGGCATACTACTTGGCTGCCTTCGACTCCAGTTCATATTGAAGCTGTAGCATATCCGGCACTGCAGCACTCATTGCTGGCGTAACTTCATTCAGGCCACAGTAATCCACATTTAGCCTCCATTCACCATTAGGCTTTCTCACTGGCCATCTAGGGCTGTTGAAGGGTGAGTGAGTTTTGCTGATCACCTTCTGGCTTTATAGTTGACGGATCAGCTCATGGATGGGGACTAGGGACTCTCGGTTGGTGCAGTACTGCCACTAGTGCACCATCCTGGTAGCAATCGGCACTCGCTGCTCCTCAACCTTAAGCCCCACCACCACTCAGGAATCCTCTGAGAGGCCGGGTAAGGTTCACAACTATTCAACCTCCTCCAGGGCAGCCACATCCTAAGACCACCGGTACCCTTTTGGGTCTTTGAAGTACCCTCTCCTGAGGTAGTCTATGCCCAGGATGCACGGGGCATCTGGGCCAGTCACAATGGGGTGCTTATGCCAGTCCTTCCCAGTCAGGCTCACTTCAGCTTCCAATAGGGTCAACTGCTGGGATCCCCTTGTCACTCCGGAGATGCAGATGAATTCAACCCCACTGTAGCTTGATGGCATCAGGGTGCAATGTGCACTAGTGTCCACAAAAACCTTATATTCTTGTGGGTCTGACGTTCCAGGCCATCAGACCCACACTGTCCAGTAAATCCGATTATCCCTTTCCCCCAACTGGCTGGAGGCAGGGCCCCTCTAATCTTGCTCATCCTCACTCACTTCTTGAAAGAATGATTTACTGGTCCCCTCAAGAGGATCAGACATAACGTTCACCATTCTATCTGGGGGATTTCTGACTGGACATTGGAGCTGCGCTCTTCTTGGAGGACTCCCCTTTTGTGATGGTCTTCCCTTTCAGCTGCTCTACTCGTGCAGCTAGGGCGGCAGTAGGCGGTCCATCCCACCTCCTCATGTTTTCTCCATGGTCACGGAGGAAAAACCACAGTGTGCCTCGTGGTTTGTGCCTTCTGCTGCCTTTCTCTTGGGTGGGGAAACATTTACTTCTAATGGCTGGGACATTACTCCATGCAGGATGAACATAAAACATGTCCTTTTCCATTTCTTGGATCCTCTGAGACAGTTCCTCTACAGCTGAGACCCAGGAATGCTGAAATGAAGGGAGATTTCCCTCATATTTCTGGAGCTTGCCAACCATTCCATCCACTGTTAGAGTGTGGGTGTCTGTCCACCAGGACACTATTGCCAGTGATTTGGAGTGTGCTTCTGGAGCACTCCAGCAACTTTTGCCACATCAGGTGTGTGCAAGGGGCCTGATCTGGGTCCATGGGTGACTGCTCATTATTCAGATCACCATAGATCATCTGAAACAAAGCCATTTCCCTGAGATTATGGATGCCTTTTTCAATGCAGGTCCATTTGCCTAGCTGACATAGGATATCATCCTAGTAGGGGTGCCTCTCCCTTACACTGAGCAGGAGTCGCTTCCAAAGGCTGAGGGTTTGAGTCTGCTTCCCTATATCCCTATCAATGCCAGCATCCTTGGCCAAAGATCACAGCTGCTTGGTCTCTCTCCCCTTCATCTCAAAAGCACTGCTCCATTGTCACAGCATCGGAGCATACAGGTGTAAATCTGCTCGCCTCCCAGGAGGCCGAAATCTCTCCGCATATATTGCAGCTGAGTCGGGGATAGGGATCGGACGATCACCTCTGGCCTTTACTCCTGTTCCCCTGATGGGCCTGGCTCATCCTCATCCCTCACTCTGCGAACTGACTTTCTGCTGTATTTTGGTTTCTGTATCGGGGCGACTGACACTGGCACTGGCTGGCTCTCTGGCTCAGTTGCTGTGCTGGTAGAGGCAACTGAGACTTGTTCTGCCTGTCCCTGTGGTCCAGATACTCTTTCAGGTTCTGTAGTATTTTCTTCCCCTTGAGGGCAGTGGGTGGTGTTAAAGAAGACACAGTACGCATGGGTAAGTCCCCAACACGTTGCAGCGATTTGTGTCTCCTGGGTTTTGCCAGCTTGGTAACATACCCTTTCTAAGCACTCCATCAGCTTTCCAGGGCTCTGCATTTGTTTGGGAGTGAAATTCCAAAGCATTGGAGATGCCCACCGACTCAGGCCTTTGCCCATCTTTTCCCACACCCCTTGCCACTCACTATTATCTGACCTCGAGGCAGGTTTCTGGGCACTGCTACTGTTAGAGAAATACCACATGGCCAAAATCGAAATCAGGCAGACTTTCAGAAGGCATTGTGCCACAATCACACTGGCCTGCATGCTCCAAGGATAATTGATTCTCCCCAAAGCCGAGATGATCTCTTCCCCGGCTCACCCACAAAGGGGGCGAGACCCATAACAAAGCCCAAATGACAAACAAGTACTGGCCCACCCCACCCCTCACAGTGATACAAAGGCAGCATAAGCAGTCAAAAGCCTGTATAACAACATAAGACCCTGTCCTGGTTCAACTAGGATAGTCTCAAGTTTTCCCCAGCAGAGAGAGAGGGGGAAGGGATCTCCAGCCGGGTTATTCATACCATGATGACGTCACAATCAGGGGCGGAGCATTTTTACTTTTGCTTTTTGTTTTGGGCTTGCGCAAATACACACGGTGGGCTTTTTGTTTTTCGTATTGTTAATTGTTCTTGCTTTTTATTGTTGTTATCATTGCCACTGTTGTTCAGATTGTTTTATCACACTGTTGAATTAAATTTCTTCTTATTTCAGCCTGGGGTCTGTGCTTAACTTCCAGCCTGAAAGGCTGAGGGTGGGGGAGGGGCAACAGTCATATGCTCTCCGGTCCCGGCAGGGCTTAAACTTGCACAGACCCTTTAATTATTTTCCACCAATAGCAAACGCCAGTTCTGGAATCATACACTGGATATAAGGAGTAATCCAGCCCCACCACCCAAGCAAGTGGGCCAACATTGCAAATATTTTCTTATCAAACAGATACAAATACCATCAGGGAAATTACACCCCACAGATTGCTCTATCACACTCTGGTCAGGGTCTGTCCCTTTTTATTCTGATTTCAGCCCTCTTGTGCCCCACATTGGTGTGCCAATTAAGGCTGTGGTGGTTTAAGCCCTGCTGAGACCGGAGAGCATGTTGCTACTGCCTCTCCCCCACCCGCAGCCGGTCGGGCTGGAAGTTAGGCACAAACCCCAGGGTTAAAATAAGAAGAAATTTAATACAACAGTGTGATAAACAATCTGAACAGCAACAGTGGCAATTATAACAACAATAAACAGCGATAACAGTGAACAAGACAAAAGATATACAAAGAAATACTGCAAATGGTCAAGGAACAAACCCGACGTGTGGTTCCCACCACCAAAAAGCCACCAAAAAAACCAAGTTCCTGCCTGGACCTGACATCAGCATGTTATGAATAACCCGGCTGGAGATTCCTTCCCCCTCTCTCTCTGCTGGGGAAACAACCCTATCCTAGCTGAACCAGGACAATACACAGCAATGTTTTGGGTATTAGTGACTAGTGCTAGCACAGCATCAAGGCTGACTCTCCAAACCCACCCCACAAAGGCCAGCAGGCTGGGAATGGGCAAGAGACTGGGTGAGGACATAGGTTTGCTCTCCTAAAGTGACCAGAGATATACCGCACCATATGATGTCATGCTCATCAATGAAAGCTGTGAGAAAGGAGGAGGGGGATCATTTGTTATTAAGGCATTTGTCTTGTGAATCAACCACTATGTGTACTGATGTCCTATTTCTTGGGAAGTGGCTGGACATCACCTACTGATGGGAAGTAGAGAATATATGTTTTTCTTTTTATTATTTTCTTCCATGGGCAGCCTTTATTTTCTTTCACCTAATTGCCTTTATTTGGAACCACAAGTTTTTTTTATTTTCTCCCCCTGTTGTACTGAGGAGGGAGGGATATGGTGTAGTTGGGAACTGTCAGTGTTAGGTTAACAGTTGGACTAGATGATCTTCAAGGTCCTTTCCAACCTAGTTGTTTCTGTGAGTCTGCAGCTTGGTGGGCAGCCAGTGGCCAGTGAAGGTCAACCCACCATGATACTATAGTTATAAGTTAGGAATGCCTTAAATAGCAATCCTTAAATAGCAAACCACAACAAACCTGTCGTCTGAGACAGTGGGGAATCTGAATATATAGTATTATGTGATTTGGCAAGTAGAAATACAGTGACTGTGAAATATCAGGTCTAAGGTCTCATAAATTACAAGATCTGTTCTTATTCTGGAAGGAGTCTTACAAGTTTCACAGCTCTGTCCATGAACTAAGGTTCTCTTCACCTTTAGAACTTCTGCTTATTAAAATTTATCCTTGAGTGTTAAGGTGAAAACTTTTCTCTGAATCTTCTTAGAAAAGATCACACCAAAAAAAAAGATGAAAACTTGCAAAGCCCCAGACAAATGTTATTCCGTGAACATTATATCCATTAGAAAGATACCTGCCACTAATAAAGTCATTCCCTACCAACACAATAAAGTACTTTGTTTAGTCTTTTTGCTTGCATTAATTAAATAATGCACAAATTACATCATTTTAACTGTATAATAAACAGCTAGAGAGAAACTCAGTTTAAAATGCAAAGAAATGTAAATAAAATGAAAGGCATAATCTTTACAATGTGCACTGATTTTTCTCAATAATAGAGTGGATTGGTCATTTGAATGGGTACTTTC
Organism: Athene cunicularia; assembly: GCF_003259725.1. Taxonomy (NCBI): domain Eukaryota; kingdom Metazoa; phylum Chordata; class Aves; order Strigiformes; family Strigidae; genus Athene; species Athene cunicularia. The sequence goes on along the minus strand of NW_020799378.1, from coordinate 42,850 downwards.
CTATGAATATAGAAACGACTTTTATTGCATGGCTGCTGAAACACCACTAAATTGTTTCACCATTTGCCATTCTCCTGGGTACTGTGGCTGATTATGCCAGCTGCAGAGTTCACAGAAATACTGAACGGTTGCTTTCTCCCACACTCTGAGTCACAGCATCTCCTGTGATGTATTTTAAAATGTCTTAATTTTAATGAGGTTTTTAATGCTAAATTAATTTTACAATTTTCTGTTTATCAAGTTATAAATGTAAATATTATTAAACTATTTTTTTCCATTAACGATGTCGGCAATGTCACTAGTATTTTTTTAACCTTAATATTCCTGTAACTCTCCTGACCTGTTTGAGACTATCCAAATTAAGGTGAAGATTGTTACTGTGTTTAAGAAAATGATAGTGCATATGAAATAGGCCAATCTGTCAGCACTGAAAATACACATTCATCTACAAAGTAGGTTCAAGCAGAGTATTTATAACTCAAATTTCTCCCTGCTCTACTAATGGACTTCACCTCATGATTGTTTTCTAGGGATCAAAGCTAATGAAAGACAATATCCATGCCCATAGGGAAAAAAAAAAAAAAAACCACACACACCAAAAAAACCACCAACAAAACAAAAAGAAAGATGCCAAAGCAAACAGCTAAAATTAATCACTGTAAGAAACAGAAATTTAACTTACATTAATTGATTTTAAATAATAAAAAAAAAATATGGGGGAGTTATGCAGCAGATGTAACAATATTAAAATATTACATTATGCTTCTACTGTAACTGTCCTTCCTTAGTAATTTATCTTCTCCATATCATGTATATGTTGCTACAAATACACTTTCCTTCACAGTTTATCCTGTTATGATTTTGAAAGTACAAGTTACCCAGAACATCAACTGGTACAATAATGTACCTTTCCACTTCTATATCTAGGCTGAACTGAATTATGAGGAGGATTGTCCAGAGATACAGTATAACAGCGGGATGTTTCTATCAGAATCTATTGTGCATACCATGTAGCTTGATACCTGAGGGTATTATCTTACTACAATTGTTAGGAGTGTGATTGTTTACACCCTTGACAGCAAAATCACTTGTTTAATTGCAGTTATGCTATGATAGCTTATTCTTATATGAAGGCCAAAAAAGGAATAAAATAAAAACTAACCAACGTAATTGTGGTGAAAATATTAAAAAAGTAACCTGCAAAGCAATAAAGAATGTAACCTGTAGGAACAGAAGAAGGAGAAAGAAGCCTACACATTTTTAAATCTCAGGGTTTTAACCCAATCTTCAGACTACAAGGGACTGAAATTTGGAACATATTACATCAGTAATTGTGCTTTTGGTGAAAAATGTTATTAAAGATGGTATTACTTCTAAAGAATTCTGAATACTTGAATATTTCCTTAAAGTTATCTGGTTTGTGTCTTTGTAGTTATACAGTGTGTGGATAGGTACTTAAATACTATGAATTTATTAACTTTAATAATTTCAGTTCTCATTGCCTTCATGAATGTATTTTGTATTTTTTACTTTTCTTGTTTACTGAATTTTGACTATAGGTTGAATTAACCAGTTAGGAGATTTTATGTAATCTGTTACATTTGCCATTTTCCAGGGACATATTTTATTATGTGTGCATTAAATTAATCCAAAGATTATCCCATCAAGGTGGAAGTAAATATCTCTGATTTTGTATCCTGCTTTGTAACAGATGATTTGATCATACACAAATATTTTATCCCTTTTCCTGTAAGAAAAACAAAATTTTTCATTATTCCAATGCTTTAAGATAAATGTGTGAATCAAACTACAAAGAAGTGTTGTATAAACATTGAAAATATAAAACCTGTATATTCTATATTGGAATGATAGTTAAACAATGTACTGTAATACAGTAGTGTATTAGAAGCAGGAATCACTGTCTGCTGTGTATTTCATTCAGCAGAATTCCTGTTAGTAAATTTTTAACTGAAAATAAATTGGGTTATTTACACCTGTAGCTGTAGCTCCTGATCTTGCTTTACATTGTCTTTCTGTCAGTTTAAAACTAATCTTAAATTTCTACTTTAAAATGTAAAAGATTGAAAGACAGAATTCTTTATGTCAAATTTAAAACTGATCTTTTATTCCTGCTTTAAACTGTAAGAGATTTAAAGGACACCATGTAAATTGGTGTCTCTACACCTAAATTGATATATCTGCATGTTATAATATTGGCTTAAATAGCAATAGCTAGCTTAACTGCATGCTTAAAGGTAAATGTGATTTGGATTTTTCAGGACCATGGCTTACCATTGTAAAATCTGTGGAAATATTTTGCACATCAGTCTTACAATTTAACATATGAAAGAACAGGAAATTTTCTGTCTAACATTTAGAGAAGAAATCTGAACAGAAAGAGCAGATAAGCGCATGACTTTAATTAAATTTGATTAGCAAGAGCTAATATTTAGACAGAAAATAAAGTATGCCTTGAAAATATCATGGAGGTAAATGTTCAATGAAAGCACAACTTTTGCAGCAGGAAAGGGGGGAGAAATGCTGTATTTAAGGCAAGAGTAGGAATCTGGCATCATTTGCTTTGGGCATCCAGTCAGCTCAGGAGAAATCTGAAAGCAGCAAAATTGCTTTTAAAGCTAAAATATTTTAAAACACAAACTGAAGGGTAATAAACTTTTTAAAGTTGAAGACATAACAGATTACTAAAAATCCAAATGATTTATTTAAGTGTGAATACTTTGAGACTCTCTAAAAATGAAAATGCATATAATAAATATCACACTGAGGAAATATCAAAAACCACAGGAAGTATCATAGAAGTATCAAATACTTCAGTAGTGTAAATATTTAAGCATATTAAGTAATATAATGTTTTTACATTTATACCCGCAAATTAGCTGACAAATTATCCAGAATTATCAAAATCTACTGCTTTTTGCAGGTGGTTTGCATCATAAAGGTAGATCCCTGTAACATAGAATACAAAATTTGGGAAATCAAGATAATAATTAAAAGCAGCATTAGAAATTATTAGACCGCCCACCTTATCTGGGGAACAAGAGCAGCAAAGACCATTGTTTTAGACAGCTCTTTGGCAGGCTAAAATTATACCTGTGTATGTTTCAGTGAAAAGTAAAGTAAGAATATTGGTTAAATGGAGAAAAATGGAAGAGGTTTATGGAATGTCAGGAAAGGCAGAGAGCCTAATTCACAAAATGCAGAAGACAGGAAGATGGGTATCAGACATTATTACTGGGAGAAAATAAATAGATCAGAGATAAATATTATATTTATAAACTGTAGATTAGTTTGTATACTGCAGTTGTCTTTCTTCCTGTGCTGTACTTCAGATTTGCAAAGTTATTATACTGGGTTTCAGAAATGAAGATTAATGAAGATTAATTAGACATATTCGTTTCCCTGAATAATGATTTCTAAAATCATACCTAAGTGATGATTTAAAGAGATATGATTTTATACTGCATATCTGACTACATGTGCACTTATGCATGTGCTTATGTACCTTGCAAAAACAATGCACAGGGGCTGATACTAATTTTTATATAATAAATATTGAGACAATACAGATGGGTTAGTTCTAGAAATAAAAAGGAATATGTATTTTTGTCAAAATAAAAAAAGCTAAGACAAGTAACTTTTACAAAGATTTTAAAAAATGTTGGACAAAAATTGTCAATTTATAGAAGGGTTTCTGTTGTTAGTCAAATCAATGAGGTAATTTGCCTAGAAGCAGTGTAAATTTATTGTCCTAAAATGAAATCTTCATTAGGCCCAAATAAGCTAGTTTATTGACAGAGAAAACATTGTCTGTTACAGATTAAGTTGCAGATTTTACTCTCCATGTCAGTAACACAAAGTGCCTATAAACCTGTGTAGCTCTTCTGAAGTTATGCATGCTATTACAATGCAATGAGACTGCTGTACAGCCAAGGTGGTGTCTAAAGTACTGGTCATTGCTGCACAAGGTTTTTTTTTCCATTCCGCAACATGCTTCACATTATAATCAATCTCAGCAAGCCAAATCTTCCTGTAAATTAACCATTTCTCTTCGTCATTTGCTTATTAGAGAGTGGAAGCTCCCTAGCTAGTTGGGGTTTCTGACAGGAAACCCATACCTATATTGTATAAGGATCGAGAAACTTTGTCCTATGGATGGATATATGATGGAAAACTAAGAGAGCACACATGACTATAACATGAGACTGTTGTCCCATAATATGTTGTGCATCCCAGAATACACCTGAGAACATATCTCACACTGTAATCTTGGATACATAAACTCCATAGTTTATGTATGAGAACAAATACTTTTTGATCACAGTAGGCCTGAGCCATAGCTGAACCAGGACCTTCTCTATAAAATGCACAGAAGAGCAGAGTGACACAGAGTATGGATGCATATGAGCTTGGAACAGCAGATTATGCAGTTAACACATGAATAGTGGGTGGTTTTCTAGGACTTCATCAAGGAACAAAGCAAGTTGTGGTCACAAGGAGTCTCATGCATACCTTTCCCATTGTATGCAATTTGGTTATAAGCTGACCAGTTTATCCCACAAATATGACAGCCTAATTCAGCCTTTAAGCTCTCCCTGCTAGGTAGTGTGGATGCATGGTGGTGATCTCCCCTTGAGCTGGCATACTGTCCTGGTTCAGCCAGGATAGAGTAAAGTTTTCCCCAGCAGAGAGAGAGGGGGAAGGGCTCTCCAGCCAGGTTATTCATACCATGCTGACATCAGGTCCAGGGGCGGAGCCTTTTTACCTTTTCGCTTCTGGTGTTGGTTTTTGCCTTACACGTGGCGGGTTTGCTCCGTGATCATTTAGCGGTATTTCTCTGTATATCTTTTGTCTTGTTCACTGTTATTGCTGCTTATTGTTGTTATCATTGATACTGTTGTTATTCAGATTGTTCTATCACTCTGTTGTATTAAATTTCTTGTTATTTTAGCCGGGGTCTGTGTTTAACTTCCAGCCCGACCGGTGCGGGTGGGGGAGGGGCAACAGCCACATGCTCTCTCATCCAGGCAAGAATTAAACCTTGCACAGATACCTCTCGAGGTTGCTCCTCAAGACAGCAAGAACATCTACCAATGAGCCAAATTTGAGTTTTCCCTGAACTGCAACTGGACTGCATGCGAGGTGTCTCTCTCCTGAGCAGGGATGCCTCTCAAGGTTTGAGATTCCTTATCTGAGACTAAGAGATTCTTTCTTACTAAGGCAGAGAGACCCTTTAATTGCAACTGATAGCATGATGAGTTAATACTAATGAAATCCATGTGTCTAATTCTCTTAGACTTAAACCATTGGCCAAGCCTGGGACTAAGTCTGGATCCAGCACACCAAGACTTCTCTCTGAGAAGGAGTTTAGAAAGCAAGGGGGTCTATTCTGAACCTTGTGACTCAGTGTGAGGTTTTCCTTACCCTTTGTATTAATTTCGTAAGACATAAACTGTTGACCAAGTCTGAGACTAAAATTGTACCTAGCTACACTTAAGCTCCATCAGGAGTTTAAAAAGCAACAGAGTCCACTCTGGAACTCATCACTAAACAGGGGTGTGTTCCTTACCTTTTGGCATCTCCAGTATCTGTGAAAATAATTCTAAATGGATTCTAACTTGATTTACTTTTGTAGGTTTCTGTCATGTAGTTAGTAAGTAAGTAAGTAAGTAAGCAAGGCTTGGGGAGGAGTGACTGTAAAGTTGCTCAGCTGGCTCTAAGGAGGCTGGGAAGCCACTGGGCGGGCAGCTGGAGTGGGGCCGAGGGCATAGCCGGGGGCGGGGCTGAGGGCGGGGCCGAGGGTCAGGGCGCCTGTTTTGAAGGGGCTGTCAGCACACCGTCGGGCACTGCCGAGTAGAGCAGCTCCCCTCTCGGTAACGAGACAAGCAGGTCCCGAGTTAGCGGGGCTGAATCAGCACCCCCTGCCGCTGGTCAGGCGGTAAGAGCCCTGCCGGAGGGCAGCCGCTGCCCACAGAGCTGAGGCGGTTAGAAGGTGCTTGGCTGTGAGGGCCCCGGGGCAGCCGGTGGGGCAGGGCTGAGGTCTACCACGGCACAAGGGACGTTTGGTCCCTGCAAGCGATTGATCGGTGCCGGGGAGAGGGGAGGGGAGGAACAGCTCTACGGGGACGGGAGATCACAGCGTGTGGTGAACAGCACCCAGGGGTTGGCTCCATCCCGGCAGAGAGATCACGGGCACAACACGGGTCAGAGGCAGAGGGATGAGGGAGCCCGGACAGAGGCCCCACACAAACAGGCAGCTCTGCAGGTCTCTGCCTGCAGAGAGTGCCTGAGCCTGGCACCTGAACCTGAGGGAGCCAGAGACACTGCGTGCGCTATGATCAAGTAATGGATCTGCTCAGTCAGGTGGTTGAAGTGAGCGGGAGGTAGAAAGGTTGAGAATGATCAGAGTGCGAAAATGAGTTTGACTTGTGGAGCCACACTCTGAGACAAAGGCAGCAGGTAGAGGCTCTACAAGAAATCCATGACTCCTTCCCCTCCTGTCTCCAGGCAGAAGGAGGGCATGTGGAGGACAGGGGAATGGAGTCAGGTCCTTGGAAAGGCAAGTGAAAAACTCCTCATCCCCCCTCACCTTCCCAGTTGTCATTATACGATAGGTATGAGGCTTTGGAATGATTAGCGGAAAAAAACCTCTACAACTCGAATAGAGTTATACAGAGTTATACAGCAGGTATGTTTACTCCGGCGCCACGGTGCAAGGGGATCTCTCCACAAAGCTTGCATACCCACCGCACATTTTAGCAGAAAATTATAGAGTGTGGATATCCATATTCATTGGATTACATAATACAAACATACATATGCATGAGTAAGGCTGGGTTAGTTAGAAAGGTTGATGTCAACAGTTTATGTTCTCTTTGCACCTGCACATTGCCTCCTGGTGGTCATCTTCGGGAGTCTTTGAGAGGAAGGCTTGTAGTCTTTCTCACTTTGTTTTTTCCCCGGAGCATGCGCAGATTCTCTTGGCCAATTTCTTGAATAACAAGAGTGTTTTTCAGAAGGTTTACTTTCTATCTTATATATGAGAACCAATAGAACTGCTACCATTTGTATATGGCTGTCTTTACTCATTAGCAGAATTCCAACTAGTTAGAGCCACCTGTTACTCAAGGCCAAAAGTATAATATTTTGCTGAACCTTGTAATCCTTGGTAGATTTTCACAGTGAACTCCTTTGTTTTGATGAACAGTAGTCCTGGGTAAAATACCACACAACAGTCTGGGCAATCAGGATTCTTAGCAATATTAAAAAAAATACTATAACTTGCTATAAGTAAGTAAACAAGTTGCTAAGCAGTTTTCTATAGGTAAATAAGCAAATAAATCTCAAAACAAGTAATCATTTATCTGTATCAGGAATTAGACAGCCATCAAATGAAGATGGAAACGAGGACCCATCTGGTGAGTCATCCACAGCTTGTCCCTCAACCCCATGACTTGTGACCACTTCAAGTAAGAAGGAAAGGATGGCAAGTGTAGTGGGTGACTCTGTTCTGAGGGGTATGGAGGGCCCATATGTCGACCAGACCCATATCATAGAGAGGTCTGCTGCCTCCTTGGGGCTCAGGTCAGAGATATTAAAAGGAAGGTCACTGCTCTGGTGAGGCCCTCTGATTATTACACCTTGTTGGTTATCCAGGAAAGTAAAGATGAGGTGGTAGAGAGAAGTCTTAAGTCACTCAAAAAGGACTTCAAGGCACTGGGGTGGCTAATTGAAGGCTCAGGAGCTCAGGTTGTTTTTTCATCAATCCCTCAAGTGAAAGGAAAAACTACTTATAGAGGGTGGAAACCATATCTGATTAACATGTGGCTCAGAGACTTTTGCCACCATCGGAATTTGGGGTTCTTTGATCACAGCGAGGTTTATAAGGCACCTGGTCTGCTGGTGACGAGACAGGTGGGATGCAGCTGTCCCAGAGGAGGAAAAGGATTCTGGGACAGGAGTTAGCAGGGCTTATTGACAGGGCTTTAAATTAGATATGAGGGGGATGGGGAGATAACTGGGCCTGTTAGGAGCAGGCTTAAAGGAAGTATGCCAAGGCTTGAAGGATGGTGGACTGGTGAGGGTTCTCCCTCTGCCACTTCATTTGAGAGAAGGGAAAGGTGTTTGGGAACCATGGAAGCACCTGAGAAGGGTCTAGTAAGGAATGGGGCCCACACTCACAAAAAGGGTTTGGATTAATTAGCTCATTGCCCGTGCATCTATACCAATGCATGCAGTATGAGCAACGAACAGGGGGAGCTTGAGGCCATGATGCAGCATGAGAACTATGACATAGTAGCTATAACAGAAACGTGGTGGGATGCCTCACACAATGGGAATGCTTCAATCTATGGCTACAAGCTCTTCAGGAGGGCTAGACAGGAAAGGAGAGGTGGTGGAGTGGCCTGTATGTCAGAGAATGCTATGAGAGCTCAGAAATCAAGTACAGTGATAATGGAGTTGAGAGTGTTTGGATTAGGTTAGGGGCCAATAAAGCAGATCTTGCTGTGGGAGTCTGCTATAGACCCCACTTGTTGGGAGATAATGGACATGTGAGCAATCCTACACATGTGCACGCCTCGGCAAGGACATAGAACGAAGGACTCAGCAACCAACTCCAGGAGATGGGTTGGGTGGAGAAAGACATTGAGCGTGGCACTTATTATCCAATCATGAGAAGGCTTGAAGCACATGGACAAAGCTAACTATCCAATCATAAGGATTGTACCATGTACCGTTTGCATGCACAGGAGAAACCTATTAAAGGGTTGCTTACCTTCAATAAATTGGCATTGCTTGACCATACTGGTCGTGTGTGTGTCCATAGCTCCTGCATCTGGTGCCCAAACAGGGACCCTCAGGATTGGCACAAGTCTTCGCTGAGGACTCAACGGAGGTGCAATAGAGGGTGGAAAGCCAGTCAAAACTGATCCAGGCTCTGCCCCGGAGTCTGAAGGTGAGAAGCAGCGCGCTGTAATTGGGGTTGAAGATCCGCAAAAATAAGCGGCGGCCAGGGAGGAATGGGGTCTGTTCTTGGCAGGGATGAGCAAGCAGTGAAAGTCCTCCAAAATATCCTCTCTGTGAGAGGGATAAAATACAGTAAGTCCATCCTGAAAGGCTTGGTGAAATGGAGCTGGGAAAGAGGACTTATCTTCAGTGCAGGTCTCATATTTGAAATATCTATCTGGGAATCCATAGGAAAAAAGCTTTGGGATGCGATCAATGAGGGGGGAAGGTCAGCAGAAGAAGTGAGAGTCTATCCCGTGCTCTGGAAGTTGATCTGTGAAACAATAGATGAGCTGAGCAATGACCACATGGCTGGCGACCACGTGACTGGTGACCACACGGCTGGTACTTCTGCCTTTGCAGCTGTAGAAGCGGCATCTGGCTCTGATATGCCGCCTCCAGTGCCTGAGCCGCTGCCAGATCCCATTGCGTTAGGTCAGCTGAAAAACCCATTTGCTTCATCGTTCATGCTGGCGAGGCCAAGACGGGCAACAGGTGTTAGACCAGCAGCTGCGCAGGCGGGAGTGGGAGATGCTGGAAGTGTGCCTGGCGCCGTGAGAGAGGAGAGTGAGGAGAGACTGGGGGAGTCACCAGAGCCTAGCGGTGGGCACAGCGCGGATGGGAACGTGGGCTGAACTGACATATCGTCTCCTGCGCCTTCCTCGCAGGGAGAGAGCCCCCCCCTGCCTCACAAGTCAGCGTTTCAAACACAGAAACTTCACTCTTGCAACTTATAGACAAGCTTGAAAACCTGGCTGCTACACAGGAGGAGAAGACGGAGCACAGATCGTATACCTTTTCATCTGGCACGCAACTGCAACTGTCTGTTCCTGATCCGCCACCTGAGTATTCAGTTCCAGTACCTGCTACTAATCCATTCTTGCTATCATCACAGGTGGAGGCTGCGCTTCCTGCATCTCACCCTACAACTATATATCTTTTATCTTCACAGGTGCAGAGTGCCTCTGTGGACACATGCTGATAGAAAGGGATTATTAGAGATGCTATAGTGGAGGGGTCTTTTATTCCTGAAAGCGTAGAAACGTTTCCTGTTCCTATTAATAGTGTTAGCGGTACTAACTAATGGGTTCCTTTAGATTAGAAATTGCTTGAAAAGGCTAGAGCTTCAGTAATGCAAAATGGTCTTCATCAACAATTAAGAAAACAAATTATTAATTATATTTTTTCATCATCACTGTTAATTCCAAAAGATATTGATCAAATTGCAGCAGTTATATTAACTCCATCTCAAAAAATGTTGTTTGAAAGTGCATGGACTAAATTAGATAATAATGAGCAAGCTCAGCCGCGACCACAAGGTGATCCACTTGATCGCCTTCAAGTGCAAATGTTGTTAGGTACAGGACTCTTTGCAACAGTAGATCTGCAAGTCAATTTCTCTAATGAAATGTTGCGACTATCGCAGTCAATAGCTTGTCAAGCCCCAATGTCTGTGCCTGATACAGAAGGGAAACGGCAAGATAAATTTATAACAGTAAAACAAGGTCTTAATGATCCTTATTCTAAATTTGCAGATCGCCTCTATGACTCTCTTGGACAGCAATATGACATGACTGTAGAAATGAAGGAAAACATGTTTAAATTAATGGCCTTTGAGAATGCCAACCCATCCACCAAGTGATTGTTAGTTACCCTCCCACAAAGAGCATCTGTAGCTGACATGATTGAATTAACCAATAGAGGGATGCAGCAAGCTAACGTTACAGCTTATGTGGCTGCTGTGCGCAAGGTGGTTGCACCATTTTTCCAAAATAAAGAGCGGGGAGCCAAAAGAGGGAAGAAGTGCTATAATTGTGTCAAGGAAGGTCAATTTCAAGCACGATGCAAAAGTACACAGGTTCAAAAAAGGTGTAATAATTGTCATAGAGATAATCACCGTACTAAGGAGTGTAGAAAACATTCGGGAAACTTGAGAAGGAGCGCGAAACCCTCTCTCACGCAGACACAAATAAGGAGTGTATGGCAAGCTCAGAATCAGGGACAGGAGGTGGTTTCCTGTCCAATCTCACCTCTGCCACAGCAGGGAGTGCCGGAGTGGACATGGAAACGGCAGTAGACATCAAAATACAAGATCAGAAGGTCCACTTAGTGGATAGTAATGTGAAAGGACCATTAGGATTTGGATTAAATGCTCTCTTAATAGGGAGATCATCAACAACTCACCAAGGCATTCAAGTATTCTTGGGAGTAATTGATGCGGATTATACTGGTGTTATAAAAATAATGGTTCAAACCCTAATCCCACCTGTGTTTATTCCCAAAGGCAGCAGAATTGCCCAGCTTGTACCATTTAAAGCCTGTGTTCCAAATGTAGGGGAAGGTAATCGAGGAACTGGTGGATTTGGATCAACTGGACAACCGCAAGTATATCTGTCTCTTGATATAAACTGAAGAAAATCAAAATGTGAAATGGTTATCCAATCCCTTGATGGGACTTGGAAAAAATTTAAAATGTTGGTAGATACAGGGGGCGCCATTACAATTATATCAGCACAACAATGGTCTGCTTCATGGCCTACCATTAAAGCAGCCAAAGGACTGTTTGGCATTGGGGGATCCCAAGCCGCCAGAATTAGTAAAAATCCCATTGTAATTAAATTTCCTGATGGAACTCAAGTCACCATAAAACCTTATGTGATGCAAGTTGCTATCACATTACTTGGACGAGATGTCCTAAGCCAGGTCAGAACAACATTGGTTACACAGCCTTTTCAGTGATGGCCATTGATGAGCAGCCTATTCTCAAACTTAAATGGAAAACAGAAACACCTGTGTGGATAGATCAATGGCCATTGAGACAAGAAAGGCTGCAAATTATCCATCAGTTAGTTGAAGAACAACTGCAAGCAGGACATATCGTTACGTCACAAAGTGCCTGGAATACTCCAATTTTTGTTATTCCTAAAAGGAACAACAAATAGCGATTGTTACATTATTTAAGAGCAGTCAGTGCAGTAATGGAGTCTATGGGATCTTTACAGCCAGGATTACCTTCTCCATCCATGATAACAGAGGCCTGGTCAATATTAATCATTGATCTAAAGGATTTTTTTTTCACCATTCCACTTCATGAGGATGACAGGGAAAAGTTTGCATTCTCTGTACCATCTATAAATAAGTCTGAGCCAGCAAAACAGTATCACTGGGTAGTGTTACCTCAAGGGATGAAGAATTCTCCCACTATGTGTCAAATCTTTGTTGCCTGGGCATTGGAACCAGTCAGAAAAAGGTTTCACCATCTAATTATGTATCATTACATGGATGATATATTAATAGGCGGGGAACACATGCAATCAGAAGTTATATTAGGTCATTTGCAAAAGGAACTGTCTAATAGAGTTTTAAAAATAGCCCCTGAAAAGGTACAGTCTACCTCTCCTTGAAAGTATTTAGGGTGGATGATAACCAATGCCACTATTCGTCCACAGAAATTAAAAATTAACACCCAGGTTCACACATTAAATGATGTCCAAAAAATTATTTGAGATATCCAATAGGTTAGAAATTTATGTGGTATTACCAATAATGATTTAAAGCCATTAATGCTATTATTAAATTATAAAATGCTACTGTTCAAGCTGATAGTAAAAGAACGTTGACACAGGAACATAAAATTGCTTTGCAGAGAATTACAGATAAGATAGAGTCGTGTCATGCACAAAGAATACAATTGGAACTCCCAGTGCAACTGATGATTATCAATAGTGGAGGAAATAGACAATATCCATTAGCCTTTGTTATGCAATGGAACTCAGAACAAAGACAACCATTGTGAATCCTAGAGTGGGTTTTTACTGCACATACCCCTAAGAAAACCATAACTACAAGAGCAGAATTGGTATCACAGTTAATTATGAAATGCAGAAACAGAATTATTGAAATTACAGGCACTGATCCTCAAACTATTATTGTCCCACTAATACAAGAATACTTAGAATGGCTGCTTAGACATTCTGAGGCATTACAAGTTGCTCTTGAAGATTATACTGGCCAACTCTCTAATGTTTATCCAGCATATCAATTACTACCGTTGTTAATGAAACAAGGAATAGAAAATTTTCCAGTGCAATCAGAAGTACCAGTTCAAGGGTTAACAGTTTTTACAGATGCAGGGAAAAAAAATCAAAGCAAGCTGCATGTACCTAGTTAGAAGGAGAGGAATGGAAATATCACCTCATTCAAGGCCAAATAGAATATTCCTTGCAAACATTAGAACTCCAAGCAGTTTTATGGGCATTTTTGTCCTGGCCAGATTTGGTATTAAACATAGTGTCTGATTCACTATGTGGTAGGAGTAGTAAAAAGGATTGAATGAGGACAAGTAAAAGAAATAAAAAATAAACTTAGGGAAACTGTTGCAACAACTAGTTCACACTCTTGATCAGAGAAGCGTTGTCTACTTTATTACTCGCATCTGAAGTCACCAATCCAAAGAAGGATTAGGGTATGGAAATGAACTAGCTGATCAATTGGTTGCTCCAGCCTGGTCTGGGCCCTCTCCAAATTTGTTTGCACAAGCTAGAGAATGTCACATTTTTTGCATCAATCAGCAAAAATGTTGCATAAACAATTTAAAATTCCTCTTGCGGATGCAAAGGGCATTGTTGCCTCTTGCCCATCCTGTCAAAAAATAGGATTTGGCCTGGGAACAGGAGTTAACCCACAGGGCCTATCACCTTTGCAATTATGGCAAATGGTTGTTACTCATATAGCAGAATTTGGTAGGTTAAAATAAGTACATGTTGTTATTGATACCTTCTCCATGACTATTTGGGGTACAGCTCAAGCTGGAGAGACAGCTAATCATGTTGAAAAACACGTATATAGTTATTTTGCTGTACTTGGATTGCCAAGAAAGATCAAAACAGACAATGGTCCAGCATATATTTCTGGACGCTTCCAACGCTTCTGTATCTTATGGGGCATTAAACACCGTACAGGAATTCCACACTCTCCCACTGGACAAGCAATCATTGAACGAGCTCATCAAGCTCTGAAGCAAATGCTTCAAAAACAAAAAGGGCGAATGTCAGGTATGATGCCAGCTGAACGATCAAATAAAGTTTTATATGTTTTGATTTTTTTGAGGCTTACAGGAGAACATCAGGAACCACCAATGATGATTCACAGTTTAGCAATAAAGGGTGATGATGAACAATCTATGGGCACACAGCAACTGTTAGTTATGTTCAAAAACTTAAATACTGGACAATGGGAAGGACCTGTTAAAGTACAATTAACAGGCAGAGGTTATATGTGTGTGCTTACAGATTATGGCTTATGGTGGGTTCCATCTCGCTGGGTGCAGCCTTGGAAAGAAGGTCAAGCTCACAATCCTAAACCTTGCAAGGGTTCTAAGTGATTAATACTCATACATTCTGAATGTGTTTATTGAAAACCCTTCCAAACCAGTCGGGGCCCGATTTTCATAGAGAAGTTAACTATGTTCACAGCATAGTTGAAGAAGTTGTTACAAGGGGAATTGTTGGAATTGTTATAATTGTTATGTTTGTTATTATTTTGCCATGCTTAGTTTGTTGTATTAACAGTCATTGCAAAAAAAGCCCGCATGGAATGTGGATTGCTCAAAAACAAAAAGAGGGATATGTTGGGAGATAATGGACATGTGAGAAATCCTACACATGTGCATGCCTCGGCAAGGACATAGAACAAAGAACTCAGCAACCAACTCCAGGAGATGGGTTGGGCAGAGAAAGACATTTGAGAGTGGTGCTTATTATCCAATCGTGAGAAGGTTTGAAGCACATGGACAAAGCTAACTGTCCAATCATAAGGACTGTGCCACGTACCTTTCGCATGCACAGGAGAAACCTATAAAAGGGCTTGCTTACCTTCAATAAATTGGCATTGCTTGACCATACTGGTCGTGTGCGTGTCCATAGCTCCCGCACTCCCCAACCAAAGCAGTGAGGTGGGTGAAGCTTTCTATAAACAGTTGGGAGAAATCTCTTGGTCATTTGCCATTGTTCTTGTGGGAGACTTTAACCTCCCAGATATCTGCTGGGAACACAACACAGCAGAGAGGGAACATTCCAAGAGGTTCCTGGAATGTGTGGAGGGTAACTTCCTCACAGAGCTGGTGAGTGAGCCAACCAGGGAAGGTGCCCTCCTGGACCTGCTTCTTGTGAACAGCAAAGAGCTTGTGGGGGAGGTAAAGGCTGGAGGCCGTCTAGGGTGCATTGATCATGAAATGATTGAGTTTTCGATCCTTGGAGAAAAAAGAGAGGGGTTAGTAAAACTGCCACCTTAGACTTTGCCTCTTTGACCTGTTCAAAAGACTGATTAATAAAATCCCTTGGGAGGCTTCACTGAAGGATATGGGAGTCCAGGAAGGCTGAACATACTTCAAAAGCAAAGTCTTAAAAGCACAGGAGCAGGCTGTTCCCATGTGCCAAAAAACAAGCAGGCGGGGAAGGAGACCAGCCTGGCTAAGCAGGGACCTTTAGCTGGATCTCAAGAAAAAAAGGAGAATCTATTGACTCTGGAAGCGGGGCCAGGTCTCTCATGAAGACTATAAAGATGTAGTGAAGTTATGTAGGGAGAACATTAGGAGAGCCAAAGTGCAGCTACTGCTCAACTTGGCCACAGCTGTTAAGGATAACAAAGAATGTTTCTATAAATTCCTTAACAGCAAAAGGAGGATTAGGGAAAATCACCTTCCTTTACTGGATGCAGAGGGAAACAAGGTAACTAAGGCTGAGGAAAAGGCTGAGGTGCTCACAGCCCATTTTGCCTCAGTCTTTAGTGGTGGAACTGGCTGTTCCCTGGACACCCAGCGTCATGAGCTGGGAGATGGGGAGGGGAAGCGTATTGAGGTCAGCACAGTTGAAGAGGAGGTGGTCATAGACCTGCTGCACCACTTGGATGCACACAAGTCTGTGGGACCAGATGGGTTACACCCAAGGGTGCTGAGGGAGTTGGCAGAGGTGCTCGCCAAAACTCTGTCCATGATTTATCTGAAATCATGGCTGACTGGGGAGGTCCCATTGGACTGGAGGGTGGCAAATGTGAATCCCATCTACAAGAGAAGCAGAAAGGGGGATCCAGGAAACTATAGACATGTCAGTCTGACCTCAGTGCCAGGGAAGGTCACAGAGCAGGTCGTCTCGAGTGCTTTTATAAAAGCAATATAATGGACAACCAGGGGATCAGGCCTAGTCAGCATGGGTTTATGAAAGGCAAGTCCTGCTTGACAAACCTGATCTCCTTCTATGACAGGGCAACCTGTTTATTGGATGAGGGAAAGATTGTGGATGTTGTTTACCTTGACTTTAGCAAGGCCTTTGACACTGTTTCCCACAGCATTCTCCTGGCAAAACTGGCTGCTCATGGCTTGGATGGGCACATGCTTTGCTGGGTAAAAAACTGGCTGGATGGCCAGACCCAAAGAGTTGTGAATGGAGTTAAATCTGGTTGGCAACCGGTCACTAGTGGTGTCCCCCAGGGCTTGGTTTTGGGGCCACTTCTGTTTAACATCTTTATTGATGATCTGGATGAAGGGATCGAGTGCACCCTCAGTCAGTTTGCAGATGACACCAAGCTGGGTGGGAGGGTAGATCTGCTCGAGGGTAGGGAGGCTCTGCAGAGAGACCTGGATAGGCTGGAGCTATGGGCTAAGTCCAACTGTAGGAGCTTCAATAAGGCCAAATGCCGGGTGCTGCATTTGGGCCACAACAACCCCCAGCAGCACTACAGGCTTGGGGAGGAGTGTCTGGAGAGATGCCAGTCAGAGAGGGACCTGGGGGTGTTGATCGACAGCTGGCTGAACACAAGCCAGCAGTGAGCCCAGGTGGCCAAGAAGGCCAAAGGCGTCCTGGCTTGTGTCAGAAATAGCGTGGCCAGAAGGGACAGGGAAGGGATCTTACCCCTGTACTCGGCACTGGTGAGGCCGCCCCCCGATTCCTGTGTTCAGTTTTGGACCCCTCACTACAAAAAGGACATTGAATGACTTGAGCATGTCCAGAGAAGGGCAACGGAGCTGGTGCAGGCTCTGGAACACAGGTCTGATGAGGAGCGGCTGAAGGAACTGAGGTTGTTTAGTCTGGAGAAGAGGAGGCTGAGGGGAGTCCTCATCACCCTCTACAACTCCCTGGAGGGAGGTTGCAGAGAGCTGGGTTTGAGCCTCTTTAGCCTAGGAGAAAGTGACAGGACAAGAGGGAATGGCCTCAAGATGCACCAGGGAAGGTTTAGACTGGATATTAGGAAGTATTTCTTTGCAGAAGGGGTTGTTGGGCTTTGGAATGGGCTTCCCAAGTCAGTGGTAGAGTCCCCATCCCTGGAGGTGTTTAAGAGTAGGGTTGACATAGGGCTGAGGGAGATGGTGTAGAAGGGACTGTCAGTGTTAGGTTAATGGTTGGAATGGATGATCTTCAAGGTCTTTTCCAACATAGATGATTCTGTGATTCTGTACGTTTAAAAAGCTAATAAACTGCTCATTAAAATCAAGCAAATTATATATTAAAGTCAATATCCAAACTACAAAGTATTATAGTACAGTATTTATATTAATTTTCAATGTTTGTGAAATTTTAGAATGATTTTTAAATTCTGCTATACTAAAAGAAAAACAAGTGCAAAACAGAGAACCAGCTGTACCTATGTAAATATATATTTAATAGCTTGTAACTGGACATTAGAAAGAATTTCTTTTCTAGTCAGACTACTCCACCTAACTGCACAACATACAAACACACATCTCTGAAATCCAGCTATATATGGCATGGGAACAACAATGCTTTATCACGTTTGAAAAAAGTAATAATCCATAAATGCATGTCCCTAATTTCTTCTTCTCTTTCCTTCCTGCAGGCAGTGACATTTGTGATAAGGCTGTTTCACTTAGGTTGTCTCTTCCTTCACTTCCTATAATTAGGTATCTGTGAGAGACTGAAATGTCCTATGACTGTCTCAAAGTTTGCTTGTGTCTGTGCAAACCTCCAAGAGAAGCTGCTGCGGCTTCTAAATTGGCCTGAGGAGTGTCTCCCAGAGCAGCCAGGGTGTATTGAAGGATGCACCCCCTCACTTTCTTGCATCTGGACTCCTTAGACAAGCCTCAAAGGGGAAGAGGTGTGCTGAACTGGCCCCTTCCTGCAGCCTTTTATGGCCCCATTTTGCAGGCCAGACCCCATGCCTGCATTGCTGATGGACTGACAAGAGGCAAACGTTCCTGCCCTGAAGCCAGATGCAGCAAAACCTGTAGGACCAGAGGAAAAAAAAACAACGAACCAACCAACCAACCAAACAAACAAACAAACAAAAAACAACAAACAAAAAAACACAAAGGTGGGCAGATATGATGATCAATGGATTAATTTAAAAGGCAGCAGAAAATTTTGCTCAGGGTGCATCCACCATCGAAGCCAGATCTGTGTGCACCCACCATCGAAGAACTGAAAACTGAGGACCAATGGAATGCTGCTGGATCCATGGTGGTGACTACTCTTGCAGCCCTATCCCACATCCTTGTTTTATTTCTGTCTTTTCTGTCCATTCTGTCCTATTGCTACTCCCTTCACCTTTTTAATAATAAAAACCTGATTTGGGTATATGGCAAAATAAAAACTTGGTTTGGGTATTTGAGCTTGTTTGTGTCTTAATCTCACTCTTGGGATTGTATAAAAACCTCCTCTGATGTTGGATTGGAACAGCATCAAATCAGTCTGGCTTTGTGCATGGTGAAGCAGGTAACAACCAGAGTCTGATGCACTAGCCAGCTCCCAGAATGGCACCAAGCCAGTCTTGTTCGTGTTGCTTCACATACTGAGGTAACATGTTGTCTTCATTCCTAGAAGTACCGGTTTGGGAAATTTAGGAATATTTGCTTTCTAAAAATAGGTATCCATCAGTCTGTTCTGTCATGGTATGAAACTGGATAATAATGCATTATAACTGCTAGAAAGACTGTTTTGGTTCCTTAACAGTATTTTCTAGTCCCTTCTCTGGATTTTGAATCATAATTTGCAAGATTTCTGTCTACAGGGATTTCTTCACATTTGGTCTGTATAATCTATTTATGTATGTTGATGGTGAAGCTATAGGTGGGCTATAAACTTCATATATCATAATCCAGAATGTGATTCTAAACGTTAATATGAGTAAGATTTCAGTTTTTAAAATTCCATAATCTTAATGAACAACATTAATTTAAAAAACCTCTGTATTTTATTTAAGACCCTCTATCTCTAGTTCCAGCATTTAGAACCATAATATTTAAAGGATCTAACTCTTTTCTCAATATATCTAACAAATCCCCACAGGACCTCATCCTAAATGTGTTAAAATCTTGTTCTTTTAACTTGGCACCTAACAAGCTTTACATTCTCCATTAATTTTAAACTTTATTGATTCTTAATTGGTTTTATCTTGCTTTGTTAACATGTCTGTTAGAAAGATGTTAATTGCCTAAAATGAACAGTGTGAAGGAAAGTCCATTTTGTTAACAGTTCTATATATCTGCTTAAATAAACTTTTGCTTGAACATCCATATATTGACACCAATGCATGCAAGTCATCAAATCCTGAAGCCACATGTGTACATAGAGGATTGCATTAAAAAACTGAAGCACTGTAGCAATTAAACAAACAGACATTAGACATAATCTAGCCGGGTAGGTATTTGACTTACATAGTTTTGTAATTTGTCAGATGATATTTCACACAGAAACCTCATTAACAATTGCCAGTAGTTCTATTTGAAAAGACTAATTTGTACAGAACATTTTGCCTTAATGAGATTCCACGTGAAAATGAGCTAAGATCTATTGAGTTGGTACATTTTAATTAGTAATCTAAGAATTAGTGTTCTTTTTTACTACTGTTGTAGTTTTTGACTTCCAGTATAAATGATCAAATAATGTATAAAACATATGTTCCACTGGGGATTGCCAGTTTTTCACTTCAAAATACATTTAAAGGTAATTACATCATTTCTTTTTCTGTGATATAGTCCAGTATTCAAAAGTAAAACAGACTTATTTAATCTATACTGATGTATTGGGTTTACTTAGCAATGTTTTAGTAAAGGGGGGACTGCAGTGGTGGCTTCTGCGAGAAGCTTCTAGAAGCTTCCCCTGTGTCCCATAGAGCCAATGCCAGCAGACTCCAAGTTGGACCTGCTGCTGTTCAAGGTTGAGCCCATCAGCAATGATGGTAGTGCCTCTGGGATAACATATTTAAGGAGAAAAAGGAAACTGTGCAATTGCAGCTGGAGAGAGAAGTGAGAAAATGTGCGAGAAACATCCCTGCAGACACCAAGGTCAGTGAAGAAGGAAGGAGAGTAGGTGTTCCAGGCACCAGACCAGAGATTCCCCAGCAGCCCATGGTGAAGAACATAATGACACAGACTGTGCCCCTGCAGCCCATGGAGGTCCATGATGGAGCAGATGCCCACCTGCAGCCCTTGGAGAACACCACACCAGAGTTGGTGGATGCCTGAAGGGGGTTGTGGCCCTGTGGCAAACCCGTGCTGAAGCAGGCTCCTGGCAGGATCTGTGGACCTCTGGAGAGAGGATCCCACACTGGAGTGGGTTTTGTTGGTAGGATTTGTGACCCTGTGAGGACCCCACACTGGAGCTGTCTTTTCCTGAAGGACTGCACCCTGTAAAAGGGACCCATGCTGGAGCAGTTTATGAAGAATTGTAGCCCATGGGAAGGACTCATGATGGAGAAGTTTGTGGAGGATTGTCTCCTGTACGAGGCACCCTATGGGGGAGCAGGGGAAGAGTGTGAGGAGTCCTCGCCCTGAGGAGGAAGGAGCAGCAGAAACGATGTGTGATGAACTGACAACAACACCCACTCCTCATCCCCCAGAGCTGCTCATGGGTAGGAGGGAGAGAAAACTGGGAACAAAGCTGAGCCCAGGAAGAAGGGAGGAGTGAGGGGAAGGTGTTTTTAAGATGCAGTTGTATTTCTCATTACTCTACTCAGATTTGATTGGCAATAAATTAAATTAATTTCCCCAAGTCAAGTCTGTTTTGCCGGTGATGGTAACAGTTGAATGATATCCCTGTCCTTATCTCAACCCACAAAACGTCCATCATATTTTCTCTCACCTGTCCAGTTGCGGAGGGGGAGTGATAGAGCAGCTTTGGTGGGCACCTGGCATCCAGCCAGGGTCAACCCACCATGAATGATATTCCATATGCTAAAATTTTCACAATTTTAATGAGCTAGATAGAAAAAAAAAAATCCCAATAATAACAAAATTTCAGTCCTTCAGGACAAATTGAGAGCATGACCATCTATTATATAATTGGTCACCCTAGAACAAAATTTAACATTAGAGATTTTTGAATTACTGATTAGAACTTCCTTATTCAAGCATGTATAAAATGGTATCCTCCTAGCTGCTTGGGTAGGAAGGGAGATTTCAGAAACTTACCACTTTCATTGTCCCACGAATAACTTTCGTAAAGCAACAGAACTATATGATTATATTCTTTTGTTGTCACTAATTAGGGACAGAAGATGTGTGAAAATATCAAGACATTCTGTGCGGGAGAGCTGAGCACGCACACAACCAATGTGACCAAGCAATGCCCATTTATTACAACTAAGAAAGCCCTTTTATAATGTTCTCCTGCACACGTGAGTAACATGCAGTACAAGTCCTCAAGATTGGGGAGTTAACATAGCCCGTGCTTTAAACCTTCTTATGATTGGATAAAAAGTGCCACATCAGCCTTGCCAGGCTTCCTGCCTTATGTAACTTCCTCTTCCATCCCAACCCCTTCCGGGGGTTGTTTGTTTCGTCGAGTTTCTCCCCCCTCATTCAGGGTCACATCCTTATCACATTCTTGCTTGGCTGAGGCTCTTATCAGTCTTGTTCTCACGCAGGATTTCTCACATGGCCATTCTCTCGCGGAAAGTCCTCTAGAATCCCAACATATGCCTCTTTTTGTTTTTGAGCAATTCAGATTTCTTGAAGGCCCTTTTGTACCCTATGTCTAACAGGAAACTAAGCATGGCAAAATAACAGCAAGCATGATAACTACAATAATTACAACAATTCCCCTTTGTAACAACTCTTTCAATCATCCTGTGATTCCCACTGAAGCAATCCATTCTGATAAGGGTGATATTACAACAGTTAACTTCTTCATGTTATCTTTTAGTTTTCTCAGATTCTTATAGATAGATACCGAATGACCAGATAAATTCATACAACACATTCCTTCAAACTCTTCACACCCATGCCCTTGTGCTAAAAGCAGAAAATCAATGGCAACCCTCTCTTGAAGTACAGCATGTCTGACTCTCGACATCCATAGCCAAATCACCTATTATATTTGATGTCAAGTTCATTTGTTTAGCAGTCCAACATGCAAGATGAGTAGTTGTAATGCCTTTTTGGTCCCAACTGGAGACACTAGGGAAGCAATAATGTTTGTAGGGTTATTGCAAAATTGCACTCGATCATTACATCTAGGTCCTAGCTGGAACACTTGTCGTTTGGACTGATGGTGTTTTGTGTAATTAATCGTTCTGTTAAAAAGATCAATCATGGTTGGCTTAAACATAGTTAACTTTCTCAAATAACATGGGCCCCCTATTGGTTTGGAAGCAATTCCAGTCCATGCTCTGTCCCCACAGATCAAGGAGGTGTGGTCACGTAAACGTAATCCCACTGTGTTATTACCCCAAACATTGGAATACCGACATTTTGGGGGACAGTAATCACCAGGTTGGCTCCCAATATATGAAGGGTTGCTTGGTGACACCGTTCAGCTGACAGTCAGGGGTACATTAGAATTACCTACTAAGGCAGCTATTTTCCCACTCCCTTTAAACATGACTGCACCAAAGCTGGGTGGCATAGAACCTAACAAATCTAACTGTTGTTGTTCAATCATGGTATTGTTAAGACTCATAATGAGCTGACCTTGCCAAAAGGCTGTGTTGTCCATGTGCCATTCTTCTGCTAAGCAAACATCTTGTTTTCAACAGTTCAGCTTCCTTATCTTCTTGCTACGCATGCAGTTTCCCAGTCCCTTGGCTTTGCAGGTATTCTTCACACCACCTACAGCCTGTTGTTACAGTGAAGCCACTCGGTCTGGATCACTCAAAACCATTACACCAATCCCTCTTTTTGTTTTTGAGCGATCTAGACCCCTTTTTATTGTTTGGTCCATCATATTCACAAAACACTTCCACACACAGCTTAACATCATTAAAAGATTACAATGACAATCAAAACTGTTATTCCATATAAACCCAAATCCTTTAGCCATCTAGTAATTGGTAACCTTTTAGACGAATCATTATTAATACTCTTCCTTCTTCAAGATGTAAACTCATCATGTAAGCATCACTACAAACCCAAGTGTCATTTACTGGTACTGCTGAAGTAGTCACAGTTTGCCATCCTAGCTATACTGTCTGATTATACCAACCATGTGTCAGAGGTTGTATAAGGCTGATGACTCCCAGATCTCCCCTTTATTTGTTTTGCTGCGGCGCTTGCAAGACTTGTTTGAGAGATATATCAATCAGGGCTTAGACAAACTTCAAAAAAATAGAATACTTAGAATAGTTCCACAGAAGGCTAAAACAATACAGCAGTTACAATTACTAGTTAAAAGAGTGTTCTAATTTCACTACCTATAAATAAGGAATATGACTAAATACTACAGAAATAAACAGTAAGGAAAATACGGAGTAGCATGCCGCGATTGAGAGACGGAGACCTTGCTAGATGGAAGATAGATCTCAGTTTATTGTCTTTTTACAAGCTTCTTTTATAGGGTTTCATATAAAATCAAAAGATAGCGTATACAAAGCTGATTGGTTATATCTAAATTATCTAATACATATTGCAAAAGCTAAGCTCACTATTGGTTGCTTATACTAAGAGCAGTCTGCATCCTGTTTGCTCCACAAGCTCCGCTCCTGCATTTTTTCACTGCATATCTCGGTCTCACATCCGCTGATAGCATTAGCTCCAGCCGGATCCACACCCTGTTGTTGTGAAATCGCAGGCCCCAAAGTCACACTGTCCTTGTGGCTTAAACTTTTACCAGACGAATTGTGTCTTGTCCTTTCTTTTCCAACCCGCGCTTCATGAGTTCCCACAGGTCTCCTTCGATTATCTGACTCTCTCTCGGAGTTCTCTCCGAATCAGGTGGATCATTCCCTTCAGTAGCACACTTAATTAATAGGAGTACTAACATTCAGATCCGCAATTGCTAGGGAACCCTGGATGTAGCGAGAATTCAGAGTGCCCTTCCTCACAAACTGGAAATCCTACGCAATGCGTCCATCCGTAGGTGAGGCATCCAACATCTCTGCAAGCAGGTCCAGCCTCTAGATCAACAGGCCAAAATAACTGGCAATTTTCTTTGAGCGGGAACATCTGATTCCATCCTCCTGTTGGGTTCCACCCAGAACCTGGCCAGCACTCCAGGGGGAAAACCAAGGGAGTTTTTAATAAGGTTAACCACTTGAGCTTTTAATTCTTAATATTGCTAAACAAAGAAACCTGAATACACACATTCTTACAGCATTTAATCCTTATTAGTAACTACCTTTCATCTAAACTACATCTTTCACTAGTGAATAGTAAGCCTATATATCTCATTAGGGAGTAGCAATTACTGTTAGCATTTTCTCTTAAAAGAATCGGCAACTGTAGTGTAGTTTGTTCTGTTGCAGTAGCAAACATTACCCAGACATTCTGCTTAAATGATCATTCAAAGAGATCACAAACTGTCAGCACAGGGGCACTCACAGCACTCACAGTTGGATCCTGAGTGCTGGCTGCCTCTCATGCCTCATGTATGGTTGTACCCACCTTGCCAGTAATCACCAGGGACTGTGACCTGTGGAGACACAAGCATAACCTCTTCCCAGGTTATTAAAGGATATGGTCCTTCCCAGTTACCCCTTTCTAAGTTTTTTGTTAACACTTCAGCTGTGCTTTGGACTTCTTGTTGTTCTGGTATCTGTGATGAGAAATGACACGATATTGGTGGCAATTGTGAGACAGGGGAATGTTTAAAAGTTTCATGACATATAATGCCTTATTTAGCCTTTCGTGAGGTGTAGATTGATACTGTGCATCTCCCCTTTTTTGTTGTTCTAACAGACCCTTTAGCTTTAGTGAGAGTACATTTTACTAGAAGTCAATCTTGTGTCACTGTCTGAGCCCAAAATATTTAAGGGGTACCTGCTGATCCAATTCCTGAGTAATTGTGGCTTCTCAGCATACTATTAGTTGGAGCCACAGTAAAATAAGCAAGCTGAACAAATTTTCACCCCTTTGTTACTGAACACAGGGGCTCAGGCCATAATTCTGATTTTCCTCTTCATAACCAGCATCTACAACCTATGTAAGATTGTAGATGATCTTTTGACAATATTTCCATCAAGCAAATGGTTCAGAGGTGCACTCTCCCCACAGAGCATGCACCTAAATTCAAGACAACAATTAACATAGAATTACTGCCTCCTGTTAGAGGAGATATTTTACATGTAACACTTAAAACACTGAGCCCAAACGGGCAGCAGCACCGATGACTCTCTGCAGCTGCAGCTGGGCTCTGTCTCACACACATGGAACAATAACACAACCACACAAAGAGGCCCCTTACACTTATTAGTGACACAACATGACAAGTACTACAACCTTGAAAACATAATTAAGAAAATTTAAAGCTATTGGTTCATGACAGCGTCAACACCTTCTCTGTGAAAAGAACTTGCTGCTTTTGTCAGGGGCGAGGGGGTGAGTGCGCGGTTCCAAGCTTGGCTGCATGTGGTCACTACGCGGCGGGGGGGGCCCGGGGAGGCCCCAGGCCGCTGCCGCCAACTCCATACTCCGCGCCCCGCTGCCAACTCTATACTCCGAGCCCCTCCCACTGCTGGACCCCGCAGACTCCTCTGATGCCGCCTCATTCTCCTTCTTGATGGCATCAGATGCCCTTCTGGTGTTCTCAGCTCCTGGCCGTGCAGCTTTCGGTTGAGCCCCCGCTTCCTGCCGCGAGCCCCGTTGTGCAGTCGATGAAACAAACGGATTTTTTCTCTGACCTAACGCGATGGGAGCCACAAGGGGCACCGGCATCGGAGGCGGATTCTCAGAATGAGATGCCACTGCGATCCCTAGAGTCTCTCGGATTTGTTTCCAGAGTGTGCTATAGCTGCTCACTTCTTTTGCTGACCTTCCTCCATGACTGATCAAATCCCAAAGCTGTTTCCCTATAGATTCCCAAGTAGATATAAGTCCCTTTTCTCAGCTCCATCTTAAACCTTCCAGAGTGAACTTATATTTTTTTCCCCCTCATAGACAGGATACACTGGAGGAGTTTCACCACTGCCTGTTCGTCCTTGGCAAGGGTAGCCCCCATTCTTCCCCGGCTACCACCTTTCACGGATCTGTTATCTTCAATCTCTATCTCTCCCTTTTAAAGTTAGAGCATTCTGATTCTCACCTTCAGACACGGGGGCAGTGCCTGGATATGTCAACTGGCTTTCTCCCCCTCAGACTGCACTCCGACGAGTCCCCATTAGTGAAGACTTTGTGCCAATCTTGAGGGCCCCACCCAGGGACACCACTTGCAGGAGAGCTGAGCATTCACATGACCAATGTGACCAAGCAATGCCCGTTTATTACAACTAAGAAAGCCCTTTTATAATGTTCTCCTGCACATGTAACATGCAGAACAAATCCTCAGGATTGGACAGTTAACTTAGCCCGTGCTTTAAACCTTCTTATGATTGGATAAAAAGTGCCACATCAGCCTTGCCAGGCTTCCTGCCTTGTGTAACTGCCTCTTCCATCCCAACCCCTTCCAGAGGTTGTTTGTCTGGTCGAGTTTCTCCCCCCTCATTCAGGGTCACATCCTTATCACATTCTTGCTTGGCTGAGGCTCTTATCAGTCTTGTTCTCACGCAGGATTGCTCACATGGCCATTCTCTCACAGAAAGTCCTCTAGAATCCCAACAATTCTGTTAATTAATTTTTATTTTACTGAAGTTTATGTTTAAAAACCTGCAAAATCTTCTCTGATGTCCCCAAAATTAAGTAAAAACTTTTCAATTAAAAATAATATTTATATTTTCTCTATTATTTTTCATCTAAAATTTAAACATAATGCCTCACAAAATACATTTTTTATGGAGTCAGAGGCTTTTTTATGCATGTTTCATTTTGCCTGTTTTAGTTTTTTGCATCATTTGAAATAAAATATGCACATGATTTGAACAGAACTTTTAACACTGAACAGAATCTCTTCATTTCAATTAATTACTGATTGGCAAAGTTATGAAGATTCAGCACTGCACTTTCTCCATTTCATGGAGAAAGGATCTGCACTTGTTCATAGAGTCTTTTTATATCGGACTTGTAGGAAAATTTATGAAGGGAAATGGCCATACAGTATTGCTACAGAAGTTGGACAATCCTGACTGGTTTGCTGAACTGCAGTTGTCCTTGAAGTCACCTTTGAAGCCATATAAGGCAAAACCCTTAGGTAAACAACATTAGCAGCATGTAGAACAGGATGCTGCAGCCACAGGGGGGAGTGCCCTCAGACAAAATTGCCTCGTGGGACGCTTACACTGTGCCGATGAGGAGTCAGTTGTGGTTCATGAACTGATCTCAGGGACCAATCACAAGTTGTTATTACGTGCGTGATTGTTGCATGCACTACATTTAATTTATATATATTGGCCGGTTGCCTAATAAAGTTGGAACAAGTTTGTAAATCATATTGGTGTGTACACTTGTTACCCAGGCTCTGCCCCTACCGCTACATGGGCAGTTAACTTTTCACTTCTAAGCATCAAATCCACAACATGACTTAAGCTCTGAAGTTGAATTAATACAAATTTTACGTACTTATGTGTGTGATCAGATCTGCTACTGCCCCAGCAGGCCTCACAGTTTCTGTGCTTGCCTAGAACTCTTGGACTAGATCCTATAGCTTAAGCAATTCAGTTTATACTCTTTAGATACTGCTAAAGAGAATCTAAAATTCAGTCAGTTTTCTAGTTCTCAATATTGCTCTGTTTCTCAGATGAAATTGAATTTAAAATCTTTAAGATATAACATTGGTTTAAAATCTTTTATGAAGAGGACAAGGTATACCATTCCATTTACCTGAGGTGACCATTACAATGCTTAGCATCTCTAAACCCTTCATAAGAAGAGATAATGTTGGTTTTCTCATATAAGTTGACGCTTTTTATTTACTGATGGAAAGACCTACAATGGCTCTTTGATTTTTGCTCCCATGTTTCCTTAGAATGTGGTATATTTAATCAGTGGTACATATAGGTTGCAGCTAATATTGGATCCACTAAATCTGTTTTGACTGACTGACTATCTATCTATGCATATCACTGACATTTTTGGTCTTTTCCAAAGATTTCCTGGAATTCACTTTGGAATGAAAATGGAATTACATTAGTGGAAATATAAACAGTAAAAAAAAAAAAAAAAAAAAAAAAAAAAAATAAAATTTAATAAGGATTAAATTGTCATCAACATTCAGAAATATTTTTTTTAATGCAGATTCTCGGGTTTTTAATCTTATATTTAGTTCAAGGACTTTCTGAGAGTCATCAACTTCAGTAAAATCAGTTACCACATAGTTTATTACATTTTTTTCTGTGGGAGGTGTATACTTCTCTATTGAATTCTGTAACATGCTTCAAGAATCTACTGTGAGACTAAGGTCTATTTTATTTTATGAGGCTTTTCCAATAAATATTTTCTGCATAGACATGAAAGCTAGAAATCATAGAAAACTCCACAACTGCTCCAGTATGTTGCAGGAGACTTCTGTTTGACTCACAAAAATAAACTGAAATCAAACAAAAGAAGTTTTGATTGTTTACTTGCATTATGATTCCTTCTATGCTATTGCAAAATCAAATTTTTTAATAAACCATTTTCTCCAATGCTTAGTTACAGTTTTCCTAAGCACTGCCATTTAAAAAAAATGCTTCTAGATGTCAGAATTCAGGATGAAGATACAATAAATCTTGGCATTGTAAAGCTTTAACTGGAAGAACAGATTAAAAGTTTCAGCTTGAAAAGGCAGCTGGCGTAGTAATAGCAACTCAGATATTTCACATGTTCACCTGTAATTTTTTTCATTCTCTGATTAAAAGAGTAATTTATATCCTCAGTAGGAATAAATCGTGATAACTCATATAGCTAGAATCTCCGCATCAACATACACAGATTCACTGCTACTCTGATTTCTGCTTCAGAAATTCACTTTTCACCAACTTCTTTGGATGCAATGATTTTTGGGGTAATTGTCACCAAAAAGCTGTGAGGGCTTGAAACAGCTATGAGAGCATAAACATTTTCATTCAGGGATTTGCCATTTCAGTCTTTTTAAGGTCGTTGTTTGCCTTAGGTTTCATATCTTTTTCTTTACTTTTCAAGAGCGATTAATCATCTTTGATCTCTGCTGATATTCCTCCATCATGTTTTTTTGTCAACACGATCAGGCTTGCTTTTAACATCGTTTTTCAATAACAAATGTAACTGTGAGTAAAATACTTTGATCAACATTTTGGGAATTATTTTTTCTAAACCTTTAAAAAAGTTTAATTTATAGTCATTCAGTTTACAAATGCTCATTTCAAAATTACATTGGTCTTACTTCACTTATCCAATATAACAGATGTGGACATTAGAGTGAAAACATCACTACATGTATAAATGAGGCTATATGAATATATTAAGACTATATGAGCATATTAATTATATCCACCTTCGGAAAGCTTTGTTGGTGAATTTTGTGATCAGAGAGTATTAACCACCAGCAGATGAAATTGCCAGGCATAATATGAGAGTATTAATTATGATGTCCCCAGCTAGGGGATGTAGCGCTGTTTCAGGAGTTGGGGACATGGGCAATCCCATTCATAATAGCAAAAGTTGACTGTATCATTAATGCTATAACAAATAAAAGGCAAGAAATAGCCTCTACAAGAGGGACTTCAAAACCCACAACAGAAAAAGATGAGATAGCCATGGCAAGAAGGAACAATGTCTGGGGAGCCTGTGGGAGTTCACACTGCCAGCTCTCTCTGGAGAAAGAGCAGAATAGAGGTCCTCTGAGTCCTAGGAGTGCAATAAGTGAAAAGAAACAGAATATACTGAAAATAGGTTTTAGATTTCTGGGAGTTCATTTTCAAGAATTCTTACCTTTCACAGTTCTTTGTTCTGTGTATCCTGCCATCATGCACTGTGTTGACTAATGTTAGTGGCAATGCCTTTGAGTTAAGTTCTAGAATAGGATCATGGTCTCCTTGGTTGCTGTCTTCTTATTTGTCACCTAAAGAGATGGTGTAGGCAGCTCACACACAGGAATTGCCATACCTCATAGATATGATTTTGGTGTCAGGAGCTGCAGAGTGCCATATATGGCAGGACACAGTGAACTTCCCCGTGGTGCTTACAGCCTGTTGCTGCTGTCTCTGAAGCTGGTGTAAACATCTACTGTATGCCAGAATTGTAACCAGTCATAGGAGCACATGACGTCTCTGCTCAGATGTGTTAAGAGTGGCAGCCACTGGAGGGAGGAGACATAGAAGAGATGATATGAATGGAGAGACATGTAGAATGGTACTTCGTTGGGCACGTAGCTGGAGATGTGCTCTTTGGAAGGAGGTACTGCATAACAAGGCAAGGAAAACTCTGAGGAACTGCAGGTGTGTGTGACACAGCATGCCTCAAGGACAGCAGCCATGGGACCCATGCTGGTAAAGGAAACAAATATGAAGTAAGGATCAGTGTAGGAAAATTAGTAAGAAACAAGATGTGGCAGAAAAAAAATCATTACCTAGTGATTCTAGTCTGCACCACTTTTTGCCTCACCGAAGTAGCTGGGACATGGAGTGAAAACACAGAAAGTTGAGGCTAGAACAGGGGCAGGAGAGCAGTTTGACAGAAGTCTTGGGGAGGGAAGGAAAGATGTTTCCCTAAGGGCTTCTTTAATTGTTTATGTCCTCTTTTTTTTTTTCTCCTCAATATTTTTCTGTTTATGTCTACATTTTTTTCTCAATTCTCTGCTCCAGCACCTGCAGCACCTCCCACCCCTCCTTTTTCTCTCTCACCTTGGTGTTCACAAGGCTGTTTCTCACACTCTCCTCTTCACTCCTCACTGCCTGTGCCACATTTTGCTCTTTCTTTAATAAATTTTCCCAGGGGCACCAATAGCTTTGCTGATGGGCTAAGCACTGTTCATTGGTTGTTGGAGCTAGCTGAAACTGGCTTGGAATCAGCTAGAAATGGCTGCGTCCAACACAGGGCAGCAACTGATCTTCTCTCACAGATACCCTCCTGCAGCCCCCATTGCCAAAAGCTGGACATGTTAGTCCAATACAATGACACTCATAGGATTCAAAAAGACCTATTTGGACCTAGTTTTGGAATTTCATACTTGATGCTTGCTGGAAAGAGGAAATCCATAATGAAATGGATTTTCCCAAGATTAGCCTTATTAAATCTTGGGAAAAGTAATTTTCCCAACTGAAATTGAAACATCATGAACATTTATAAGACTGCTTTAGAACTTCCAGATTTATGATTTAATGTACATTAACAGTTCTTTTCTGAGAATATCTCAAAGATCTTCATCCTGCAAATTCAAATCTGAGTTCATTTCACCAATTTGCCAATGCAATAATATTTCACATGATCATAGATTACTTTAATTGTGATAATATCAGTAAATTGACGTATTTTTTAATAAACTTTGTCATTGTAACAAGATAGATAAACCAAGTTACCAATAGTTATTTTTACTATTTATTGATAAAAATATCTGAAATTTCTTCTATGTTTAAAATGTTTAATTTAAGGAAAAGATGGTTTTGGTTAATGTGATTTTCACTGGAAAAATATAGAATAATAAATAATTTGTTAATATTTATAGACTAGCTGAAATAAAGGGAAATCAAAAGAGGAAGTATCTGATTTGTTTCCTATGTCCCACAAGTCCAGCTTTTCAAAGCACTTTGCTATTTTTTTTCTTATAATGTAACAGTATAATTTATCTGCCTAAAAAGTCAATGTGTGATTGTACTGTGAGTAGTCATAAAAAAGGTTTTCTCTCCTGAACAGCTGATGAGGCATTCTAGAAAACAAATATCAAAATACAACACAAAATTTTACCTCAGTATCATCACCAATTATTTTGTAGAATAGTTCTAAACAGCACCTGAACTTACTGAAATGCCTTTAAATGCCTGTTTTTCAGATTTCAAACTTTACCTTACTTTTCAGTATTTCACTGCATTGTGATTTCGGTGCAGTGACACCTTCCTTCTAAAAAGGTCCTTCAGTCAATGCTCATGACTTAGATGATAATTTATATTTGGTCCTATGATTCTCTTAATTAACTTGTACTAGGATATTTGTCTTTTATTTATCTCTAATCCACACCCTCCTTTGCTTTCAGCTACCTGTTGTACATCTGACACTAACTCAGAGGTTCAGCAGTGGTAGGGTTTGTGAGGTTATGGCTGTAAGCAGATATGACCTATCAAGGTGAACAAAAGAAGAAAGCAGCAGACAGCTCCTCAGTTTTCAGTGGACAATTCAAATTGTATCTGTAATGCCATCAGAATGACAAGTTGTTTTAGTAATGATGCTATGAGTCAAAATGTGGAAGTGAGCAAGGATCCTAACTGAATGGCAATAAGGCTACCTAGAGATCCCTCTGTCTACAGAGGTAGATTGCTCTATTAGTACTTATCAACACTTATCAACAGCTGTGGTGAAGAGACTAACATTTGGGAAAACAAATATATTTTTTAAAAACTTCAGAATACATCTTTTTGTACTAATTTTTATTCTAGATATCACTTTTAAAAGGCTTCTAATAGCACTTAAAACACATTAGAAATCCTTTCAGGTAATCCTTATTCACTTTTTTACCAAAACATATACTGCCTCCACTGACCCTGTTCAACCACAGAATGGTAACGATCTGCCTGTAGAGTATTTCAGCCTGTTAAGATTTCATTACCAACAGCTCATTTCACAATCACTGGAAAGGAATGAGAAAAATATTGGGACTGTCAAAAGGAATTGTCAAACTGTAATTAGGATAACCTTGTTTTATAAAAATCACCCATATAGGTGCAAATTTTCAAATATCTTAAACTAATTAGTAAGGAAAACAAATCTTCATTAACAACCTTAAATGTAAAATAGCTACTGCCAATGAACAAAGAAGTTGTCTACTAATGCATCTTGGTATGCCAGACGATTCCAAGTCAGTGTTCAAAATACCTTGACAGCATTTCTTAAAGTACATCAGAATTTTAAAATTTAAGTTAAAGTATATTAAAGAAGAACATTAGTCAGATCAAAAATTTAGAAATGTATTTTAAGGTGTATTTTAATGTTGCTGCTAAATCATGTTTTAATGTGACCTATGTTCTTTTTCCCATGCATACTCTTTTAAATAATATTAAAAGCTGCATCTATATTAACACGCTGATACACCTGTTTTGCACAGGATCCTGATCTTCCAATGATTTTTGTATTTTCTAATAATTCCATATTATTTCATACTGGAGCTGTGATCTAGGTTGGTTTTTTTCAATGAGAGGCATGGTACTTAAAGCAGCAAGAAGTTCTTAATCCATTTGCACACAAAGCAGGCTATGAGGACACATGTAGAAGTGCCAATAATATTAGTCATGAAGAAGATCACACCAGATCCACCCCTCATTTGTCCTGCATAATACATCTTCCTATTTTCCTTTCCGCTAAAATTCTATTACAAACTTGTTCAGAGCCGTGAAAGTCACAGAACTGACCCTGGAGCCTTCCCTCCCAGATTTAGTGACACTTATCAACAACTAGTATGCTACTGTATTTACATATCTCAGAGAAACCTTTCTGAAACACCGTCTAAAGGGAAACAATATAGTCTGCAATTTTCCATATAGATTTGCATAACTTGACCTTGGATACAGATGACCTGAACACAAGGGTTGGAGAAACAGTGTAGCATTTTGTACTTCTGGACACTACCAAGGAGAAACATACTTACTTTTTGCACCCCTCAGGATATTTCATGTGAAGAAAACAGATATTGGTAGTTGAAGCTCCATTACAGCATTACAGCTGCTGATATGTAAGCATCAGGCAATAGTCTGAATGGCAGAGATGTGTATGGAGGAACTCAGAAATATTATGGAACTCACATATATATATATATATATATATATATATATATATATATAATAGACTTTTGCAGGTGCCATCTTCATCTCAAGCTCCTGCAACAAGAGTCTCAAGAAGAGAGTCATAAGGTCTTGCAATGGATGTTTAGGAAACTCTCCCCTCCCAGCTTCCTCTCCCCTTGTTCCATTTTCTGTGGTTGGTCTTCCTGTTTATTGTCCTGGCATGGCCATGGGCTATCTGCACAGAGGAGAAGTTAGGATTGGGTAAATTACAGAGGTGCCACAGGGTGCTCTAGGATACCATAGCTCAGGCTATGACAATGCGGACATGACACAAAGATTATTCAAGGCCTTTTTCCTTTACCTTGAAATATCAGACAAATCCTCTGATGATTTTTGCAAACTAGTCAGTAACAGGAGTACTAATTTATTTGTTTAAAATGTTAAATGTACTCAGAAAAAGAAGTACAAGGTCATCTAAACAGCAGAAATTTAATATTGTTCATAAGACAACAGTAGGAAGCCTCAAACAGAATATGAGCACTGAAAAATCTATTGTTAAGATCATAATAGCAGCTAACAAATCAGTCAAAATTAATTATTTCAGAAACTTTTGAGAGAAATTAGATCCCATTCTGTTTCTAGATCCATAAACCCAGAACAGTTTCTAGATGTATGTCAATTTCTCAATTCAAATAATTCAACAATACTCTGACAGTAACCAAAACTACATCAGATAACAATCAGATCATGCTCTTAAGTAATATCCTTTGTAAATGTTAGCCCAATCCTTGATTTTCATTAAAAAAGTTTATTAAAATGCAGTGAAGATTGAATTATAATTTCTAATAAATCACAATTATACTGATTATGCTGTCATTATTAAAATAACTGTGACCCTTTGTTGAAGACACAATATATTGAACACTCAGAAATGTAAGCCTTACACAACATGAATAATGATAGCATGACTGATAAAGATACTCCAACTATTAATCAACAAGTGAATTCAAAAATTAGGAAGATTGATAGGAAAGTACCTAAATTAATTCTGTTGTACATTGTAAAATTAAAAACAGTCATTAATAAGCCTGCCTTTAATAGCATGGTAATATAAACTGATGGAGACTGTAAAAATTTTGGTAAAGCATTTCATCAAAAAAAGCACGCAAAGCCAGAGCATTTTGCAAAGCATGAAAGGGCCTAATTTGTTTTCAGATATCTTTCCAAATATTGCTCATCTCCCTCAATTGAGTCTGCTATTCAGTTTTTTTTCCTAGAACAGTCAAGAATATACAAATAAAAATTCATTGCTTAATAATATGCTTACACTGTTTTCTACCAATGTGGATTTAAGATGCGATCAAAAGAGCATTCAGAGGAGCTGCAGTCCTTGCTTCTAAGATAGACCTACTCGATGGGTGTTCTTCTGCCCAGGCATTTATGAGGTTGTTTCGGAAGTGGGTCCCGTTGTCTGACTCAATTCTCTCTGAGGTGACATGTTGACACAGGACTTGGGTTTCAATGCCCAGGATGGTATTTCAGGCGGTGGCGTGGGGTCCTGGGTAGGCTTCCAGTCATCAAATGGTTAATTCCACCATTGTGAGCAGGTGGAACTTCCTGTGGCGGGTCTGTGGCAGTGTGATGTAGTCAATCTGTCAGGCCTCTCCATATCTATATTTCAGCCATCGCTCTCCATTTCGCTGGGGCTTCACCTGCTTGGCATGTTTAATTGTAGCACACATCTCACATCTGTGGATGATCTCTGCAATGGTGTCAATAGCAAGGTCCACCCCTCCATCTCAAGTCCACCTGTATGTTGCATCCCTACATTGGTGGCCTGAGGTCTCATGGGCCCACCAGGCTATGAAGAGTTCACCTTTGCACTGCCAGTCCAAGTCCACCTGAGCCAATCCAATCTTAGCAGTTTAGTCTGCTTGCTTGTTGTGTCAGCTCATCAGTGGCCCAACTCTTGGGTACATGGTGCATCCACATGGCGCACTTTCACAACGAGGTTTTCAACAAAGGGTGCAATGTCCGGCCATACTTCAGCAGCCCAGGCGGTTTTACCCTTACGTAGCCAGTTGTTCTGCTTCCATTGCTGCAACCATTGCCACAGGGTATTCGCCACTGCCCACGATGTAGAGGTAGAGCCTCAGCCACTTTTCCCGCTCAGCAATATCCAATGCAAGCTGGATGGCTTTCATCTCTGCAAACTGGCTCGATTCATCCTGTCCCTCAGCAGCTTCAGTGATCCGTCATGTGGGAATCCACACAGCAGGCTTCCATCGTCAATGTATTCCCAAAATACAACAAGACCCATCAGTGAACAGGACATATCGCTTCTCCTCATCCGGCAGCTCGTTATATGGTGGGGGTTCCTTGGCATGTTTCACCTCCTGTTCTGGTGACATCCCGGAATCTTTGCACTCTGGCCAGTTTGTGATCACCTCTAGTATCCCTGGGTGGATGGGGTTCCCTATTACAGCCTGTTGTGTTATCAACGCAACCCATTTAGTCCACGTGACATCGGATGCATGATGCATGGAGGAGGCCTTTCCTTTGAACATCCACCCCAGCACTGGCAGTCGGGGTGCCAGGAGGAGCTGTGTTTCAGTGTCGACCACTTCTGAGGCAGCCCGAACTCCTTCGTACGCTGCAAGTATCTCCTTCTCAGTTGGTGTATAATTAGCTTCAGAGCCTTTGTATCCCCGACTCCAAAAGCCTAGAGGTTGGGCTTGGGTTTCCCCAGGTGCTCTCTGCCAGAGGCTCCAGGTAGGGCCATTCTTCCCAGCTGCGGTGTAGAGCATATTCTTAAACTCCTGTCCTTCCTAGACTGGCCCGAAAGCTACTGCTTGGGCAATCTCCCATTTAATCTGTTCAAAGGATTGTTGTTGCTCAGGGCCCCATTTAAAATCATTCTTCTTACGGGTTACATGGTGAAGAGGGCTCACAAGAAGGATGTAGTTTTGGATGTGCATCCTCCAGAACCCCACAGGGCCCAGGAAAGACTGCGTCTTATTTTTAGAGGTTGGTGGGTCCATGGTTGTTATCTTGTTTATCACCTCCACTGGGATGTGGCGAAGCCCATCTTGCCATATTTTTCCCTAGGAAGTGAATTTCCCTTGCAGGCCCCTTAACTTTCTTTTGTTTAATGGCAAAGCCAGCCTTCAGGAGGATTTCAGTTATCTTATTCCCTTTCTCAAAGTCTTCCTCAGCTGTGTTCCCTCATACAATGATGTCATCAATATACTGCAGTTGTTCTGGAGCCCCACCTTTCTCCAGTGCAGTAATAACCAGTCCATGACAAATGGTGGAGCTGTGGTTCCACCCCTAGGGCAATCAATTCCAGGTGTACTGGACGCCTCTCCAAGTGAACGCAAACTTTGGCCTGCACTCTGGCACTATCGGAATGGAGAAGAACGCGTTACCAATGTCAGTTGTGGCATACCACTTGGCTGCCTTCGACTCCAGTTCATACTGGAGCTCTAGCATGTCTGGCACTGCAGCACTCATTGCTAGCGTAACTTCATTCAGGCCAAGGGAGTTCAAAGTCAGCCTAATTCACCATTAGGCTTTCTCACTGGCCATCTAGGGCTGTTGAAGGGTGAGTGACATTTGCTGATCACCTTCTGGCTTTCTAGTCTATGCCCAGGATGCACGGGGCATCTCGGCCAGTTACAATGGGGTGCTTATGCCAGTCCTTCCCACTCAGGCTCACTTCAGCTTCCAATAGGGTCAGCTGTTGGGATCCCCTTGTCACTCCAGAGATGCAGATGGATTCAACCCCACTGTAGCTCAATGGCATCAGGGTGCACTGTGCGCCAGTGTCCACCAAAGCCTTATACTCTTGTAGGTCTGACATGCCAGACCATCGGATCCACACTGTCCAGTAAATCACATTATCCCTTTTCTCTACCTGGCTGGAGGCAGGGCCCCTCTAATCCTGCTCATCATCACTCACATCTTTTAAGAATGATTTACTGGTCCCCTCAAGAGGTTCAGACATAACGTTCACCATTCTATTCTGTCCAGGGGATTTCTGACTGGACACTGGAGCTGCGCTTCTCTTGGAAGACTGCACTTTTCTGATGGTCTTCCCTTTCAGCTGCACTTCTCGTGCAGCTAGTGCGGCAGTGGTATGTCCATCCCACCTCCTCATGTTTTCTTCATGGTCGTGGAGGAAAAACCACAGGGTGCTTTGTAGTTTGTGCCTTCTGCTGCCTTTCTCTTGGGTGGGGAAACGTTTACTTCTAATCGCTGAGACATCAGCCCGTGCAGGTGGAATGTAGGACATGTCCTCTTCCACTTTCTGGACCCTCTGAGACAAATCCTCCACAGCTGAGACCCAGGAA
This sequence comes from Athene cunicularia, assembly GCF_003259725.1. Classification (NCBI taxonomy): domain Eukaryota; kingdom Metazoa; phylum Chordata; class Aves; order Strigiformes; family Strigidae; genus Athene; species Athene cunicularia. The sequence goes on along the minus strand of NW_020799378.1, from coordinate 4,274 downwards.
TGTTGAGATGAAGGGAGATTTCCCTCATATTGCCAGAGCTTGCCAACCACTCCATCCACTGTTAGAGACTGGGTGTCTGTCCGCCAGGACGCTATTGCCAATGCTTTTGGATGTGCTTCTGGTGCGCTCTTCAGGAACTTTTGCCACATCAGGTGTTTGCAAGGGGCCTGATCTGGGTCCAGGGGTTCCTGCTCATCATTCAGATCACCATAGATCATCTCAAACACAGACAGTTCCCGGAGGTTCGGGATGTCTTTCTCAATGCTGGTCCATTGGCCTAGCTGACATAGGATATCATCCTAGTAGGGGTGCCTCTCCCTTACACTGAGCAGGAGTCGCTTCCAAAGGCTGAGGGTTTGAGTCTGCTTCCCTATTTCCCTATCAGCGCCGCCCTCCTTGGCCAAAGATCCCAGCTGTTTGGCCTCTCTCCCCTCTATCTCAAAAGCACTGGCTCCATTGTCCCAGCATCGGAGTAGCCACATGCAAATCTGCTCACCTCCCAGGAGGCCGAAATCTCTCCGCATATATTGCAGCTCAGTCGGGGATAGGGATCGGACGATCATCTCTGGTCCTTCCTCCTGTTCCCCTGATGGGCCTGGCTCATCCTCATCCCTCACTCTGCGAACTGACTTTCTGGTATATTTTGTTTTCTGTATCGGGGCGACTGACACTTGCACTGGCTGGCTCTCTGCCTCAGTCGCTGTGCTGGTGGAGGTGACTGCGACTGGCTCTGCCTGTGCCCCCGGTACAGGTATTGTTTCAGGTTCTGTAGCCTTTTCTTCCCCTGCAGGGCAGTGGGTGGTGTTAAAGAGGACACGGTATGCATGGGCAAGTCCCCAACACATTGCAGCAATTTGTGTCTCCTGGGTTTTGCCAGCTTGGTAACATACCCTTTCTAAGCACTCCATCAGCTTTTCAGGGCTCTGCATTTGTTTGGGAGTGAAATTCCAAAGCATTGGAGGTGCCCACCGACTCAGGCCTTTGCCCATCTTTTCCCACACCCCTTGCCACTCACTATTATCTGACCTCGAGGCAGGTTTCTGGGCACTGCTATTGTTAGAGAAATACCACATGGCCAAAATCGAAATCAGGCAGACATTCAGAAGGCATTGTGCCACAATCACACTGGCCTGCAGGCTCCAAGAATAATTGAAACTCCCCAAAGTCTAGATGATCTCTTCCCCTGGCTCACCCATATAGGGGGTGATACCCCTAACAAAAGCCCAAACGGCAAACAGGTACCGGCCCACCCCCCCACACAGCGATACAAAGGCAGCATAAGCGTTCAATAGCCCATATAATAACATAAGACCCTTTATACATTTTCCACCGATAACAAATGCCACCACTGGGATCATACACTGGATATAAGGAGTAATTCAGCCCCACCACACAAACAAGTGGGCCACCATTGCAAACATTTTCTTATCAAACAAATACAAATACCAACAGAGAAATTACACCCAACAGATTGCTCTATCACACTCTGGTCACGGTCTGTCCCTTTTTATTCTTATTTTGTGCCCCACGTTGGTGCGCCAATTAAAGCTGTGCACGTTTAAGCCCTGCCGGGACCTCAGAGCGTGTTGCCATTGCCGTTCCCCACCCTCAGCCGGTCAGGCTTGAAGTGAGGCACAAACCCCGGGGTAAAATAATATGAAATTTAATACAACAGTGTGATAAACAATCTGAACAACAACCGTGGCAATGATAACAATAAACAGCAATAACAGTGAACAAGACAAACGATAGACAGAGAAATACCACTAACTGGTCATGGAAAAAGGTTCCCGCCACCAAGCCCACCAAAGAGCAAGGTAAAAATATTCCACCCCTGGACCTGACACCAGCATGTTATGAATAACCTGGCTGGAGATCCCTTCCCCCTCTCTCTCTCTGCTGGGGAAACTTAACCCTATCGTAGGTGAACCAGGACTGCTTCCTTTAGGCAGCTAGTACTGCTGTGACTGTGGAGTGGAGCAGATCTTATTGATGTAGCTACAGATTGACTTCTAAAATTGACAGCAGCTGTAGCTGAACAGCTGCTGAAAGCTGCAACTGCTCAGTACTTTAAAATTTTCTTTCCACTCAAACATTTCACTCTAATTGGTTTTGTACACTTTGCAGTGTTCTTTTTGTGTTGCACAGATTTCTTGCAATCTCTTAATTTTCTTTTGATGGAGTCTTCTGGGAATCATGTATTCAGGTGGTAACTGTTAAGCAGATCTTAAAATGGTATTTAAATGAGACTCTTCCAAAAAAGAGACCTTCAGTAGAAGGGTTTATTATTATTATGTTCTTGATCATAATTTTTCTTAATGATCTTTTAACTACTATATTAAGCATCCACCATGTTGACAAGATTAAACAAGTAAGAGGACCTGTTAGTGTAATAAAGAACTGCAGAGAAAATGAAAGATGGTCATCTCATTATAGGTGCATCAAATTAGCAACACTGCTTGGCTAGAACTATGTAAAGAGTGTTAGCTTATAAAGGCAATGAATCACATTTGAATCTGTGTATGGGACCAGTTACATTGGCATGCAGGTATTTGTATGGGTAATCCAACATCATTTTTGGTAATAGCTACTCACATGTTGGAACAAATGACTAATAATTAGCCATTAAAGTAATAAAATAAGACAAATTTCTAAAGTGTAAATATGCCTTCATTTCAGCTGCAGTGTCCATAGGGGCCTGTATAAACTAACTGATCGTATACCAGGATTCCACAGCAGTGAATCTGTGAAAGCATGTTTAAGAGAACATATAGAGTGAATGAGCAAGCAAGATTTCAAATTAACTTAAAAGAGCTGGACACCATAACACTACTCTTTCTAATGCTGTCATGCCTAAGCTAGGTGGCAGGTCAGATATACAATAACTGGCTATTTGCAAGAAGGGACATGATCCTATATTCAGAAGTGGATATAAGTCTTATTGGATTGATTCTGCTCTCAACTGTCTCAGTATGGTCCTGGAGATATTGCTATATAGCTTCACTGTATAATAAGCTTGAATCAACAGAACTGAGATGAAAATACTCATTATCAATAACCACTGCATTGTAACAAAATCACTGTCAAGGTTAGGAAAATTGTTAAAACTCAACTATATCTACTTCTTTTAATCTTTATTTCTGTGTAAGCTTGTAGCAACTGCTTAAAGAACAAAAGGCATTTGAAAAGAGAAAACAAAATTTGTCTTCAGGACTTAGTTTATGGATAATATCTTACATCTCACATTTCAGCAGATGCTTTGGCTGATCATTATATAACATATCTGTTACTAGTAATTCATTAGGAATCAAGCTTTAGTTAAATGGTACTAACAAATTTTAATAGTCTGTGGAGCACAGAATCACAGAATTATTGAATCATCCAGGTTGGAAAGGACCCTGCAGATCATCTAGTCCAAATGTTCACCTAGCACAGTTCCCACCTACAGAATATCCTTAAGCTCCAAATCGACCCTACTCTTGAACACCTCCAGGGATGGGGACTCCACCACCTCCTGGGGCAGCCCATTCCAATGCCTAACAACCCCTTCTGGGAAGAAATGCTTCCTAATATGTAGTCTAAACTTTCTCTGGCATAACTTGAGGCCATTCCCTCTTGTCCTGTTGCTTTCTCCTAGGATAAAGAGGCTCAAACCCAGCTCTCTGCAGCTTCCTTTCAGGGAGTTGTAGAGGGTGATGAGGACTCCCCTCAGCCTCCTCTTCTCCAGACTAAACAATCCCAGTTCCCTCAGCCACTCCTCATAGGACATGTGTTCCAGACCCTTGACCAGCTTTGTAGTCCTTTTCTGGACATGTTCAAGTAACTCTATGTCCTTTTTGTAGTGAGGGGCCCAAAATTAAAAACAGTAATCAAGGTGTGGCCTCACCAGCGCCAAGTACAGGGGCAAGATCACTTCCCTATCCCTGCTGGCCACACTAATCCTGATATAAGCCAGGATGCCATTGGCCTTCTTGGCTACCTGAGAACAATGCTGGCTCATATTCAGCTGGCTGTCAATCAATGCCCCCAGGTCCCTCTCTGACTGGCAGCTCTCCAGCCACTCCTCCCCAAGCCTGTAGCGTTGCTGGGGGTTGTTGTGTCCCAAGGGCAGCCCCTGGCATTTGGCCTTATGGAAACTCATGCAGTTGGCCTCAGCCCATCGCTCCAACCTGTCCAGGTCTCTCTGCAGAGCCTCCCTACCCTCAAGCAGAACAACACTCCCACTCAACTTGGTATCATCTGCAAATTTACTGAGGGTGCACTCAATCCCCTTG
>NW_020799377.1:768707-825855 GCF_003259725.1 Athene cunicularia | reverse complement strand
CAGAATTGAGCCCTTGCTGCACAGTAAAAGATCAATGAATTATAGTGGAGGAGAAAAAAAAAAAAACAAAAGCTTTAAAAGCTATTTGGAAAGTACCAATATCCATCATGAAAACACTCAGCAATCAAGAAATGGGATCTTGAAAGGCAAATAAATGGATTTCAGACTTATGTCGGACATGATGCATGGATGATTCGTAGGTTCTTCCCTGAACTGAAAAATGTTTTATTTGGCTCCAATTTGCTACCTAATTAGTTAAAGCTTCTCCATAGTAAAATCTATCATTGTGTGAACCCACCAGGTTAAGGGAGCTTTCTCTTTTCTGGAGGGATCTAGTCCAAAATATCTAAATTTATTAGGAAAAAAAAAAAATCTGTCTGGGGAAAAATGGAAAGAAATAAGGGGAAGGGCAAAGGATTTCACTATGGGCAAGCTGAAGTCTGGTGCCTCTGACCACTCAGTTTTATTTCATGGGCACATGGAAGACAGGTTCAGCTTTTATCCACCAATTATCAGTAGATATTAACCGCAGAACGAGCAGAGGAACTGTTGGTATGTTTTTGCATGGAACTTAGAGACTGTCTGGCCCAGCCTTCCTGAGCCAAGGGGACAGACCAGGACCTTAACACAGTCTATAAGCTCTGCTTTGCCCTTTGTTAGTTCAAGCACATCCTGGCCCTGATACAACTCCATCATCACAGCTTTAGAACCTTCTTCACCAGGAGGCAACTTGTGGAGGCATGTCCTCCAGGGATGGATTCATGCACTCCAGGGATGGATTCATGCAGTGAGATGAGGTGCTCTGGCACCGTGCACAGCCAAAGCAGAGAAGCAGGTAGTCCAGAGCCCAGAGTCAGCAGGTCAGGTTCCAGCTGTCCTCCAGACACCAACATGTCTTCTCTGACTGCTGGCATTTAGAGGGGAAAAACTAGGATGTACAACCACTCTTGTGCTTATGCGTCTCCATCCCTTTTACAAGCAGCTACTGGTTGCTTTTATCTAGACAGAACTTCAAGCCTGTGCTCAGTTTTAAGGTTATGCTCCCGGTGGCAGGGCTTTTTCAGAGCATATAGTGCCTTATTCAGCTCTGGGAGGATGCTCGTGATGCAGGCTGTGTTTGCAGCCAGCTTGGAACCTGCCTGAGTAAAAGAGAAGTCCAAGCTTATGGGTGTCATCCCTATTCAAGCATCAGAGCCTATTCCAGAGGGAAGATGAAGCCCAGTCTCTGCTTTAGAGTGGACTCAGCTTCTCCTCTCTATTTAGAAGGAGGTTAATCAATGAGAAGGGAGAATCAGCTCCAGGTGAGAATTTTGTCCTATGTTTGTCTACTTTTTCTCTTAGGTTGTGATGAATATCATCCCTTAGAAGTGCTCATAGCTCCCTACCAGCTATCAGTGAGCCTGTACAGCCACGGAAGCCTACTGTTAGCTAGGTAGGGAACATGCTTCCCACGCCTCGTGCTGTTTCTGTCCCTGAATTGCAGGATGTACCTATTGGACCTTTCTCTGCCATGCCCCAAACTGGATTTCCATTAAGCATTCTGTTTCTAGGTTAAGCCAAGCACCACTTGCTTCCCAGGCCCACTTGCACAAAAAATGAATTAGCCACAACAGTGTGCAATGCCAGACAGCAACGCAGACTTTGAATCAAACTGAAATCCAGTTTCTAGCCTGGAAATGCTCAAAGCAGGTTATTACATTTTGCACCCTCCACCACTGACTGACAGTCATGTCTTAAGACACAGTCTCTGTCCCATAGCAGCTCACTGACCTCCCTGGATCCCACACCTACCTCAGGAGCAATATAGTCAGGAGTGCCACAGAAAGTACTTGTCTTTGCATCTCCAAACATGTTCTCCTTGCACATCCCAAAGTCAGCAATTTTGATGTGCCCCTCATTGTCCAAGAGGACATTGTCTAGCTTCAAGTCTCTGTGAAGGAAGAGAAAGAAACCACTCCTTTAAAGTGTTACAGAGCCACACAAGTTATTTCAGCAGGTTGTACTTATTAACTTGCTATCGGCCTCTATGTAGTGCCTACGTGTTGCAACTACAAATAAAGGCTGAGGGATGAATGAGGAGCCGCTCTCTTGGACTTCGATATCCCTCAATCATTCCTCCCATCCCAGCACTGATTCATTTGCTGGAGAAGACTTTGCCCAAGATGTCTTCTAAACGCTACCTCCTTCGAGGATCAGAATAGTGACGCCAAAAGGGGCTTTGCACCAGCTGGTGCTTCTGCCCTAACACAGCCTGGAGAAGGTGAGCAAGAAGGGACCAGCTCACTTTGTCCTTCCCTGGGAGTCTCAGTACTCTCTCTGAAGCTGCTGCCAGATCTCCCTCCTGGTGCAGGCTCTAAAAATATTGAAAGAGGTAAGGATCCACAAGTCCTGCAAGGCTTGCAGAGGATCAGAATAATCCCAGACATCAGCAGAACACCCACCACCTTTTCACTGCTGGGCTGCACTCTCTGAGCCCCAAGGATTTACAAAGCCCTTCACACATAACTGTCAAGCTGTTGTTAGAGGTTTCAGGCTTTGGGGTACTGTGGGAAGCAAAGAGTCCAGAGAGAGAAAAATACAGAAATGCATGGAGAATGAAATTAAAGCAAGTGAGCTGATGAATCATGGCTATTGACAGAGAACAAAGAGGTCCTCACGTGGGAACATCCTCTGAAAGGAGAGAAAAGCATGTAAAGAAAGAAAAAGGCAGAAAGAAAGAAAAGCTGGCATGGCTTCTATCTTAAATATTTTTATCTTACCTAAAAGTTTTGCTTTTCATTGAAAAAAAATGATTCAGAGAAATGTCTGGATCAGTGATGCTGCACTTCACCTGGGATATAGGTTACAATTTGGGTTACCTGGCCTCAGAGCACCCACGTTTCTGCACTGCCTATCCTCTGCTATCAATCACTGCTCCTTTTTAGGGCTCCCAAAGCACCCACACACAGCATTTACTTGTGCCCACAGCTGAGCACACAACTGGTCTTTTGCAACCTCTGCTGATTCACAGCCTACACACATTTTTCATATCTCAGGCAAGAGTCCTAACCACAAGGCTGCTATATAGCTCCCCTCCTGGTCACATCTGTTTTATAATGTGTGGGGTTTTTTTCAGAAATGGCTTGGACTTCCTCAAAGATGGTAATTTCTAATGCATGATGGTCCTGAGATCATCATCTACAATTGCAGGAAAGATGGCCATTTAGCCTCCCTTGTGCAAAGCTCTTCATCTTGCTTCGGCCAGGTCCCAGTCAGGGTGGGGGACCTCGTAGCATCTACACACTAAATTATTGCCATGGGGCAATTGTTGCTGCTAGCATATGCCCCAAGAAAAAAAACAGGAGTCATCAATCAAAAAGAAATATAGAGACAACCAAGACATTTGCCTTCCAAGTGACAGACACTCATGTTGTCACAATTTCCAGCTGGAATGACTTATTTTAGTTACACCATTGAGATCAGTCTCTGGCTGCCAGCACTGCTTTTATTCATCTGGTGGATCGAAGCAAAACAAAAAACCCATCACCTACAGTTCACTTTCATTATTTTGATGAGTCTCAAACTCACTGGCTCCAGGGATTGGAGTTTCTGCCAGAAACACCTCGGCTCATTCATTAAAATTTAAGCCAACGTTTCCAAATGTGGGTGCGTGAGACAGAACAGCTGGATTCATTATTCTTGCTACATCACAAGTGAAGTAGTTTCAAAAATGATTTCTATTCACTTTCCTAAGTGCTTAGCTAGCTCTGACTGAGATACTGATGGCTGTGCATTCTCAACTGACCTTGTCATTGTCTTCGATAAAAAAAAAAAAAAAAAAAAAAAAAAAAAAAAAAAAGAGTAGGACTGGTTAAAACTTTTCTCTCAAAGCTTGATATCCAAAGTAATGCGGCACTGACTACTGGGAATGACCTATTTCTTCTTATCACCATGCTACCCAGTGTCTAGCTGTCCCAGTTTGCCCACATTTCCCAAGGCTCCAGACTCTAAGCATCTCTCTCCTTTTATGAGGAAATGGATCCCAAACCCTGACACACCACCGGCATAGCAATTCCAAATGAAAATGTGAATTAGAAACAAAACGTCAGCATTAACAGTCCTGCCACAAACTCACAGTATCCTGCGGATATTTTTAATCAACTTTTCTGAGAAATCCGAGTCAAAATGACAGACATGGCCAAGTGATTTGGGCCCTTCAGAAAACGTTTCTCTTCAGTCATGCAGAACAACAATTAGAATCAGAAACTTTCTGAGACCCCAGAGATCATCTTAGCTTAATGCCGTGTATATTGATCTCATGTTTACGCAATCACCATCACTGGTCAATAAAAACTACAAATGGCTCCCACATGAGTACTCATAAGAAATAATAAGGCGAGCTTATATGAATCAAAGCTTGCGTTTTAATGGGAGAGTGGATTATAAACAAGCTATTCACTTTTAGCGTTTGTTCTAATGTTCACGCTACATGACAAACATTGAAATAATCTCATTTTGGTTTCAGCAAACATCGTTGCTTTAGTGAGCTTTCTCATTTGTTTGCAACAAGCTATTTGCTTCCTGCTTTTAGAGAAGGCTGCAATGTAGTAACTAACTTTTGCCACGCAGATGAGCTGGACTAGAGCTCCCCAGAAATTCAGTTCCTACTTTTGTCCATGGGAAAGCAGACTGTGGCCTGATTTCTGCAGCCCTTCATGCTCCCATCTTGTCTCCGTCCTTTTTTTTATAGGTCTGAGGCACAACGCTTGAGCATTAGATCAAAACATCCGTGCGTAACTTTGAAACTCCTAGGGACGTCAAACAGAAGCTGGAACGGGCAGTTTTGTAATAGAGGATTTCTTCTGCTCAGGATTTGTTAGACTGATGCATTGTGGACTAAGGCCATTCTGGTAACTTTGGGAGAGGACTCTTCTGTCTGAGTGCAGCTGCCTGCAGTGTCCCCCCTAGTCCCCACTGGCTCCCTGTAGAGACTTCTTCCATTCTACCATTCTTCCGATGGTAGAAACGGGCACTTCTCATACACACTCTAACACAGGTTTGATGAACCTAAAAAAGCCCACTCCTCTCTTGCTTACTACAGGAAGAGCTCGGGTGGCTAGCTCAGACCCGTGATGGTAGGTGAGATGAATCCCATCTCCGCATGGAAATGCGCAGCGCAGACCTGTTGGTAACCCCCAAATTAAGGTATATCAGTGTCTCCCTAATGCTGTTACTTGAGCTGAGCTTGTCACCACTGTCCTAGGGTAACCAGCACAGCAGAAATACCAAATTTATCTTGACTAACATGACCTTATATACCTTCATACACAGAAAGCTTAAACTGGGTGCCTGTGCTGGGTGCTATATGAACAATTCAGTGTAAATGAATAAAACAACTCGCTCCAACGTTAAGTGAAATACAACTGGATTCTCAAAACGGGCTCAAAACTGCCTTTTCTACACTTTTCAAAATAAACTAGGCAGACTCTGTAAAAAGGAAATCTGCACTGAAATGCAATACTAGTATAATACCAAGCAACAATCTCTCAGTTACCATTAGTGCTTGCAGGGAAAGCAGAAAAATTTTAACATATTAAGACACTAAAGAGTAAAATTACCTGTATATTATGCCCTTGGAATGGAGGAACTGGAGCCCGCATATGATTTCAGCAGCATAAAACCTGAGTGACAGAAGGCACAAGTTAGAACCGATGCTTCCCAACAGGCACTTTCAACTAGACTCAAAAAGATGGAAACTTTGTCTCCACAGGAGCCAAAAATTTCATTAAGTTCCCAGAAGGCTTGGAGTGTCTCTAGAAGGCTTGGGGTAGCTGGGTTTTACAGGTAACTGACTGGATGATGTGAGATTCCCAAAAGCATGCCACATGGCTAGCAGCCCAACTCCCACCGAAACCACTTTGCAAAATGGGAGGGATCTGAAGCCTGATCATCTTCAGGGATTTGGAAACCACACTGCATGGCTAGATGTATTTTTTTAATACAAAACTGACTTTGAGGACATGTCCTTCAAGCACCCAAGGATGTCTCCAGATCAGCTACGGAGCAAAAAACCACCACCCAGCTCCTACTGCCTACCCTGCCCCGCCTCGAGATACGGTCCCTGCTGCAAGGAAGGCAGACCGGTTGGTGTCTGTGCCTCTCCCTTATTTACATATTTAAAGTAAATCACTGAGTGACAGAGATGCACCAGAATGCAAACTGCAAATTATAGTTAATGCCTCAAAGCTCAACAGAGCAGCTATAACCTGCCGTGTTCAGTAGCTGCTGCACAGAGTGGAGTGGTCCCAGCAATGGGACAAGTGGGTGGGCATCTGGGCTTGGGGACCACAGGCAGGCTCCTTGGCTTGTCAAACACACCTCTTCACTGCTCAGGTTTATGACTTGTTTTTTGAGATTTTTATCCAAGATATGAACTATCTAGTAGCTTGGTGGCCTTTCTCCAGCATCTTTTCAACTTTGAGATCTTTGTTCTGAACACACGTTCCTGTCTAAAGGACAACACCACATCCTGCTGCAAAGAGGCAGCATAAGATTGAAGCAACGTTGCGCAAGGAAAACACTCCCAGGTGGGAATGTAATCGCAGGATTTTATGCCCCTCCGGTGCTATACAGCTCTGTTCCTTCAGTCTTCAATGCACGGGACCTTAATTCGGAAGATTGAAAAGCTTTTGAAAAAATCATCAAATTAAACAATGATTTAAATGCATTTAAAAAAAATATTTCTTAAATAAAAATTAATTCCTATGGTCGTTTCAATATTGATTTTCAAAATACCTTTTGCTTGCAGAGGATTAAAAGCACCTTTCATTTATTCTAATTCTTCTATTTACTTTCATCAAAATGAAATAAATTTTTAATTCTCTGTTGGCGTATTAATTTTCTGTTTAAATTTACATTCTGCACTTTTGATAGGTTTTATCTCTTTCCCCACCCCTCCTTGAACCTGAAAGGGGAAAAGGGAAAATCCCATTATTTCTGACAAACAACAGCTCCACCTCTGATCACTGGACCAGGAACCTTCATCTTAAGCAGGTCCTGCAGCTTGGTTACAGGCCACCCAGTGTTGTAAAGAACAATATATTTGGTTCCACAGAAGGCTGAAAATGCATCTGTGGGATTTCTTTGATGGTGGTAAATCTGGGGTGGAGGTTGGGCCTCCAGTTACGGGCTGAACAAGAACTCAATGAGTGCAGCAAAGAGCAACCCCAGGGCTGCTGTAATTCACATCAGACACCTGCAGGTTGCTTTAAAATTACCTTCACCCATGGACCATGTAAATAAGATCTCAGGCATTGCTCAGGGGTGCTTCTAGACAGTGGAGGCGCTTCCAGAGGTAAGGTCTCAGCTGGATTGAATGGTCCCTCTGCAGCCCCTCCCTGTTTGAGGGCCTGCAGTCCTGGGAAGGGGACTAATCTATCCAGCTCAGCTCTTGGCTCTGAACAAACGTCTGTGGGACTATGGTGAGGGGAGCACAAAATACAGGAGTCAGGTCACAGGCTAGAAGGAGGTCCCTGGTTTGCAGGCTAAAGGATAAGCCTGCAGGCAGATGCAATGGGGACAAGGATGCAGTAGCATCTGTAATGCTTCCAGAGAGAAATAGCTTTCCTCATTGACCAAGAATGCAGAACAAGGTCACATCTGAGTGAAATCAGCTGTGTGGACAGGCTCTAAAAAGCCTTCTGTGGGAGGGGAAAGAGGACAGGGAGAGGTGACTTCCTCCAAGCCCATCATTGAGGCGGGGTGATGACCTGCACGTCTGTTTTGTTCAGTTTGGAGAGAGCTGGGATAGAGAGTGATTCTGCTTCCAACACAAGCATTATGCCCACTTTGCAGTTGGGTAGGGTGCAGAGAGGTTAAACGATTTGCCCAAGATTTCCTCTACAGGACAGTAGCAGAGCTGAGAATAAAATCAATCTCCCTGGTGTCTGCAGCTGCTGCATTTGCTTCTACCATGTGTACAACCTGCAAGCCAAAAGGTAATAATAACATCTTACGTTGCTCTGGGAAGGTCGAACTTATGACAGCTCTGGATATGGAACATGAGGTCTCCTCCATTGAGGTATTCCATCACAAAAAAGAGGTTTTCCTAGAGAATGAGACAAGATCACAGGAAGGGGTGAGGAAGGGCAAGAGAAAAGTAAAAAACAAAACAAAACAAAAGAAAAAAAAAACCACCCAGAAATCACTCAAAAAGAGGAAGGAAAAGATTACAGCGAGGGTTTTGGAAAGAAAGCAGTTTCTTTTTCAGATTCCTCATTTCTCCTCTTTGTTCTCTAAGCCCATACTCACATTCTCTGCTCTGATTTGTATAAAGAGCATTAGCAAACATTGCAATTCCACTTAATAACCAGCTGGTGCCATTGATTTTTACCAGCAGACCTCAAGGCTCACTAGAAAGGGATGAGTAACTCTACAGTACCTGTATAACAGAAGGAGAGATGGATGAGCCTCCTGGGGGACTAGTGGAAGAGGCAGAAGTAAATCCCAGATATCCTCTGGTTCCCACCCCAGCGCATCATCCATCCAGCGGACTGATCTCACGCTGGTGTTACCTGCGTTCCTGAACATCTTTTGTGGAGGCACATGGGTCTGAACTTCCAAGTTATCAGATCAGAGACACCGGCCAGACGTTGCAACCTGTTTTAAGCATGCACTTGATTTTAAGCCTGAAAGCTGCTCTATTAAACAAGGCAAGATGTAACTTGCTAGTGGGAAGATTCATGAATTAATCCTATTTCTGGATGCCCATTGAGTGCTTGCATGTCAGAGGAGCCTGGAGAAAGATCCAGTCCTTATCCCCAAGCGTGTGTGACCACCAGCCATTTGACCAAGGCAGTGGAAAACTCTCCTCCTGGTACATAGAACTGATGGGGAGAAATCTCTGTATTGAATAAAGAGCAGAACTGATTACCAAGGTTTCCTTTCCAACCCCTGATGTGTGTCACACTGATCCCCTCGCTGCTTCGTCAGCCCTAACTTCACCACCAGGCCCTGCAGAAGCTGGAGGCTGATTCAGACCAATCCCTTCCACACTGAATTGTACCTACAAAGAAGAAGGAGCACTTTTTTTTTCTGGAAGAAGAGTATCCGTGCCGTGAGTTATGCTCCCAGTTTAAAATTCTGTTTCAGGAATCTCAGCTTTTGTGCATAAATGTATGAATAAAATAAAATGGATGCAGTATTTCTTTTTCACAGAAACCTCTCTCTGTTCTGTATGCATCTGAAGTTAGTCATCTCCAGGCTATGCTAAACTTTATGAATATGTTCCTTCCGTTGACTATTCCCCATCACATTTTTTTTGTGTGTGTGTGTGTGTGTGTGTAAATATAGTTCTTTTCACTTATATTTTTAACAGTTGAAGCAAGATATTTATCCGTAGGATCTAATGTAAGCATGTCTGGCAGCAAGCCAAGAGCTGGCTATTTAAAAAAAAAAAAAAAAAACCAACAGTGTGTGTTCTTTTCAAATAACAGCTGTCTGCTCTAATTTGTGCAATTTCTTTAGCCAGATCCTTTTAATTACAGTACTCTTATTTAAATGGACGTCTGGATGGAAACCCCACCTGTCATCCAACCAGCACAGGGCCAGATCTGGCCTCCCAGGGAAAGAATACAAATTTTGCCAATAAACCAAATGGGTGCAGGTTTTCAGTTTGAAGGTCTTGCATCTGTGGAGATCTGTGTACATAATTCAGTTTAAGCAACAAGGCCAAGTGGAGATGGGCAATTTAGTATAGGAATGCATAAATCTTGGAAGCAATATGAGCTCAGGAGGCTGTTCAGAAAAACACTTCAACAGATGCTCGTTGTGAAGGTACACAGGGAGGTGGTGAGGTTTAGTCAACAACAGATCAGCAGCCACATGTATCACGCTGGGACAGAAGAAACCTCACGGGTCTTCAAATGGGTCAGGTTCAGCTTCATCGGACTGGGAAGAAGAAAACCCCTGCGTTTCCCTGGAAAGCCCACTGAGTTTGACACCACCTCATCACACATTTTTAAGCATAACTTGAAGTCCATGTTTATTCAGCAGAACAGGCAGTCTTGCTCTGCTTGCTTATGTATTTGAGCAACCATCTGATGCACCTGTTTAATTGAACCAGGGGCTCTAACTTGAAACTGGGGACTTTGGCAGCACCCTTCTGCCATCTGAGGAAAGAAAATGTGGGCAACCACTCAGATTAACTGGCATCTAAAGATCATTATATGAACTCTTGCTCAGCTGTCTAATGCTATGAAGTTGGAGACTACAAATTTAGGCATGATTAATACTGAAGTTCATGGTCTGCCAGGTGCTACAGAGTGCTACAGAAATGCTACAGAAATTGAACAGAAAGCCAACAACACTCTAAGTTTTCTTATCTGAGACTTGGAAGTTCCCCTTGCTTCTTACAGTTGTCTGGAACAGCCAATGGAGAAAAATAGCCAATGGAGAAAAATAGCTTGAGATCAGCCTTAAGTACATCATTCTGAGTAGCAAGATCTAACCAAGCAGTGCAAGATGCAACAAATTACTGGAGACATCTTCCTGAACCTGAGATCTACAGAGCCGTAGAACACATTACAAATGAGAAGCAGCAAAACCCATGCTTGAAACCACTGAAAATCATCAGAGTGCTAGAGGGGCACAGAGGAAATGTTTGCAGACAGGCTCCGACCTACACTTCCTCTTGTCCTGGGAAAGTTTATCTGATGGCTCCTGTCTACTACTGCCAGGCTCTGAAGTCTGACAGAACCCGAAGCAGGCAAGAGTGGATTAAGTGGTTATTTCTCAAGATGTGGCAGCTGGGATGGCATGACTTTATCATGTCCTTGTCCCCTGTGATGGTCCTAGCTCAGGGATGCTAAACAAATGAACAGGAATGCTGTTCTTTGGTGGTGGAACCCACAGAGCTCTAAGGAGGCTTGGGAAGAGCTCCTCTCCTTTGCCCTACCTTGCAGACAGATGACAGACAACTGCTGACCCTCTGTGAAAGCACCCTTGGGTAGAAAACACTCAAGTCAAACTTCTGGTCACGGTTCCAGACTCACAACAGAACAGGTCTGGTCTCTTGGCATGGCTTGAGGGCCATCTTTTACAACCACAGAGCTCAAAGAGGACCATAAAGACTTTTCCTGCACTCAGCGATGGACACTGCCCCAGGATAGTCGGCACTAGTTGTCTTGTGGACGTCCATATATCAGCCTTTCCCTACTTCTAGATCATCTTCCAGGGGCCTTCTCCGTTGCAGCAGAGGGAATGTGAAACCCCTCTGCGGGAGGACAAAGCACTGCTCCTACAGCAGACAGAACTGTACAATGTGATGTACAACACACAGCCAGACACACGCAGGTGTGCATCCTGCACACAAAGTAACATGGTTCCCTAGTCAGCTCAGTCTTGCCAGGTGCTGAAGGACTCGATTACTGCAAGAACTCAATTTCTTGCCCTATCAGTTCCTCGGTGCCTGTGCTGAGCTCAGCTCTGCAGAGCCACCTGCTCCCTCTGCTTCTCCAGGACGTGGCAGGGATAGAGTTAAACCAACCTGCTTCTGTTCTGCCTGCAACTGCTGTGAGAATGAATAGTCACTATCAGAGATGCTTTCAACTTTATAAACAATGAGTATAAAGCAAGCAGCATTTAAACTGATCTTTTGAAGGTACATCCTATAACAGGCTCTTAAAATCCTCAAACCAGCTGGAAGCCCTCCAGAGCACTTTTCTGCAGAGATTTTCAGATTTTGTTTTCTTCGCATTTGAAAGCACTTGCATACATACAAATACACAATTTAACATCATTTACTGAAAAGCAAAAATTCTTCTTCACGGGGCTTCCAGGAGGATGAATATTGGAATAATTAATGCTGCAGGACAGCCGTGGCTTTACCCTTGTTTAGAGCAGTCACCCCAGCAAATGGCTCCATGTGGAGAAGGCTCCACAACACACATTCAGTGACCTAACCCCACTGCATGCCCATTGAATTAGGTTGGCCCTTGCCAAGAGAAAGGTTTAACACCAAACAATCCCTGCAGCTGATTCTTGTCTCACATGTTTATGCAGCTCAGCCCAGCTCAGCCCAGGTGCTCATCCACGCTTCAGATCTATTTTATTTCATGGGATAAATGGGAGGCAAAGGCCTCTCATCCCTTCTCCACCACACCACGCACTGAGTGTTGCAACCCCATCACAGCATCCCATCCAGTGGGAAAGCAAGGAATGCACATGCTCCTCATTGTGTCTACTCCCATGAGGAACAGCTGATGCAGGGTCACTCCTTGCTAGTAGGAGACCACAGGAGGTATTAACATTGCTATCTGCGCCCTCCGGGGACGAGCAAAGTCAATCTGTTACAGATTACAGCAACCCCAGGTTTAATTTTGTTCTCTGGTTTAAAGAGCTTTTTATTTTTCCTTCTAGTGTAATATCAGTCTGTTTTCTGGAGATGGCAGCATTTCGTACAGCTGTCAAATAATTCAGTCCAGTCCCTGATCTCACAATTTAATTCTTGATCTAATCTTTGCATTCTCAGTATTTTTGGCTGCATGTTAAATGGCTCATCTGGGATGCTTAGTTTTGTGTGCCCATCTAATTGGTACAAAGCATAGGAATATATTTATACACATATATCCAAATATACATGTATAGATAAAGGTGCAGACACGGCTGCCAACAGCTCCTTTCCTTTGGGGTTCTGAGATCCCAGGACCCTTCCTCACAGCTCAGAGCAGGCAGAGTACATCACTCACAGTGGTAAACCGAGTTACTGTCAGCCTTGTCTTTTAAGAGGACATGGCTTTCACTAGCAGCATTGGGTGGGATCTTGGAAAGAGACTGATTTTTTCAAGGCTAGAAAAAAAAATTCTGCGAAGAGTTGGAGATAAAAGATCCACCAGACCCAAACTTAAAAAGTAGTTAAATTTATGAAACATAAATGTTTTATCAGCTGAAAAATAGGGGGGAAATGTCTTTATTTTAAGAAGTTAACTTTTTTTTTCAGGACAAAGAGCAGCTACACTGCAGATTTTTAGAAATCTCAGGCAAAGCTGAATGCACTTTGGGCTGATTTTCCTCATAGCTGGACAACAAGAAGGCAATGAGAATCTGTGTATTGAATATGTCAATCATCTATCACTTAAAAAACCCCCCATGCCTGGGAGCTGGCCTCCTTTTTTCCTTGCCAATACACTCCACCTGTTCACACCACATGGACTGACACCACCTAGAAGTGTCTTGTAAGGACTTCATATTTTTGATGTTATAATTACAGCTGCTCACACCTTCTCTGGCAGAACTTTGCTGAAATCCCAAGGTTCTGCTGAGACACTGCTATTTCTACTGAACCATGTTGAAATTTTGGCCAGGATTGAATGAGACCTTGCCAACTTTCCTGTCTGCTGGTTGCCAGAGGCAAAATCCCCAAAGCCTCCCTCAACTTTCCAATTCTTTCCCAACTTTTCCATCAGCTGGTATAAATTTGGCCAACTAGCCTCGAATCAGACGTTTCCAGGCTGATGTATCTCCCCCAGAATACTAGGATGGAAACCTAGAAACCCTGGAGCTTCAAGACCGTGTCTCCCAAATGACTGAATGCTTTGTACAAGGGAAAAATCATTGCGTTGTCCTGTACTCTCTTCCTTCAAGGTCAATATGAAAACTAGGATGCTGGCTACAAAGATATCTGGTCTAACCTCACAGAACACCTCGTCTTGTGACCAAGATTTTTGTTGAGTCTTTAGTTTAGTCCATCCAATCTTTTGCTGTGTTTCAGTTGTTCAGCGGTGCTGGAAGTCAAGGATTGCAACCTCACCTCCCTGGAGGGTGAATTCTGCAATGCATCAGCATCTTGCGGCCATGCTGTGGTCAGAGAGGATCCTGCATTGCTTGGGGAGGGCACGTGGGCCTGATCCAGGGCTGCTCAGAAGGTCCATGGCACAGCTGAACATCAAATGGGTGTGAAATGTGCATGTGCCAACCTACAGGCTCTGATTAAGGTCAAATAATCCAGCCCTGTCCCCCTAAATGCAAGACATAGAAGAAAAGTGAAATAACCCTTGGCAAATTTTACAGGAATTGTGATTTCCTTCAAGGAGATATTTTAATGAGAAATATCCTAAAAATGCTCATGGAAAACAGAGCCTAATAATTTTTAAATTAGGATCACACTCCTTATTTACAATCCTTTTCTCCTTCCTGCCAATGTAAGAGATTTTAAAGTCAGTATTAAGAACATTAAAACAACAAAGCATGTGAAAATGGCTCACCACCAGGACTTTGAAAAGGTATCATACATTAGTAAAGCAGAAAAGAATTGTTTTCTGTAACAGTTGCTTTTAAATTGCAATGAAGATTACTTCTCTTTTGGTTTGAGATAGTCTTCTGTATTGCTATTTTGTGCTACAAGCCAAAACGCCTCAGGACTTAATTTGCATTTAGGTAAAGGCTGTGAATAAGAATTTGGTCAATGAAGTAAAGAAACAGTTAGAAACAACAAGCGACTTTCAAAAAGGGAAAGCCTATTTTTATCACAGAAGATTAGTGAAATTCAAAAAGCACTGGGATGCTAGTCACTGTTTTGGCATTACTAATTTTGGGATTTCACAGAATTATAAACATGTTTTTCCTCCTCTCTAACATAACAGTGTCCCTTTAAATCTAGTACAACAGAATAACTCTCTGAGCTTTCTGTTAAAATTCACACCATATAATTATGGCAGCTGAATATCTGGATGCAAAGATTACTGCAGTAAAATAAAACAGTCAAGTTCAAAAACAGATCAGGAAAAAAAAACCAAAACCAAACCACATGCGTTTGAATTTATTCTCATGTAGCAAAACATGACAAGTGTTCTGAGTTTCGAAAGCACTGATGGTTCGGCCTCTGCAGGAATAAAAAGGAGTGTTAGGTGCCTGGTGCCTACGAAAACCTGTCTGAAGGGCTGTCAAGCTTTATATATTTCAGCATTCACTGACTACCTGGGTTGAGGCCAGGAAGAAACTAATCCCAGAGCTCAGACAACTGTCAACAGATTATGACTTTTTTTTTTTTCCCTCTGGAGACACGGGGACTACTGAGGTGGTTCTCTGAGCATAGGAATATTCCTGGGTTTACTGTCCTTTGCAGAGGCACTCAGTGCCTGAAGCAGCTCAGAAACCTTGAGAGTCAAACCATTAGAGATTCAGAACAGCACTGACACATGCACTTCTGTTCGAAACTACTTACCTACTCAGTGAAACCTTTTTTAAAAAAAAATCAATTGAAAATTCAAGTTTTCAATATTAAGTCCAGAGAGGGACTACAGAGCAGTGCTCTGGCTTCTAAAATGATTGCTCCAAAAGATATTACGAGTGAACCATGCTGTCCTTTGAGCCGTGAAAGACTGCCCATGGCTTGTCACAGCTCTCCTGCTCTGAATGACTTTCACACGTTGAGCGATTGCCACTTGGCTTGCAAAGGTCAGAGGAGAAAAACATAAGCTAGAAATCAATCACAGCCCAGAGCAGCTTTGGCCTGGGCAGCCACATTCCAACTTTGTCTATAAACTTGAGGGCAAATGGAGAGATCAAATAACTTTAAGGTGACAATCTTGACTTGGGATGAGATGGATGGAGATGCTTTCTATATGTCAAGAGGACAATATTGTAATGTTGCCCATAAGACAGTGTAGGAAAAGATCACTTGGGTTTTTGAGCCTGGCACCCATGTTTTTTTCTGGCAGTCATTGCTTTTCCATTCTGCAGGTTTTCCTTGAGTCAGCAGCTGGAAGCACAGTCCCTCCCTAAATGATCAGTAAATCCAATCTGGCTGCTGACATGACTCCATTTGTCTGTCATCTTTTTGTTGGGGTGTATTGGGTTTGTGATGCAAGGTTTTGATAGTGGAGGGCTACTAGTGTGGCTTCTGTGAGCAGCTTCTAGAAGCTTCCCCCATGTCCAACAGAGCCAATGCCAGCCAGCATGGAGATGGACCCACCACTGGCCAAGGCTGAGCCCATCACCGTGGTGGTAGCGCCTCTGGGATAACGTGTTTAAAAAGGGGAGAAAAACCCGAGTAATTGCAGCCGGAGAGAGGAGTGAGAACATGTGAGCGAAACAACGCTGCAGCCCCCGGGTGAGTGAAGCAGGAGGGCAGGAGGTGCTCCAGGCCCGGAGCAGAGGTTCCCCCCAGCCCGTGGGCAGCCCGTGGGGAGGCAGCTGTGCCCTGAGCCCAGGGAGGGGAACGGAGGAGCAGATCTCCACCTGCAGCCCGGGGAGGGCCCCACGCTGGGGCAGGGCAGAGTGTGAGGAGTCCTCCCCTGAGGAGGAGGGAGCGGCAGAGACAGCACATGGTGAACTGACCACAGCCCCCATTCCCCATTCCCCCATCCCCCTGCACAGCTGGCGGGGAGGAGATAGAGAAAATCAGGACTGAAGCTGAGCCCAGGAAGAAGGGAGGAGTTGAGGAGAAGGTATTTTTAAATTTTGCTTTTATTCCTCATTATCCTCCTCTGATTTGATTGGTAATAAACTAATTTCCCCAACTCAAGCCCATTTTGCCTGTGATGGTAACTGGTGACTGACCTCCCTGCCCTTATCTCGCCTCGCAAGCCTTTCATTGTATTTTCTCTCCCCTGTCCAGCTGAGGAGGGGAGTGACAGAGCAGCTTTGGGGGGCACCTGGCATCCAGCCAGGGTCAGCCCACCACATGCGGTCTCATAAGAGGACACTTGCATGCATGCACTGCCTGAAAGCAGAGCTGCAGGCTGCCACTGCTGTACCCATCCCAACCTGACCTCCACCTTCCAGACCAGGGTTGGACCAGGGCTGGGCCACAGACAAGATGATTCTGCTGCTAAATGCAAGTCAGCCACTGACATCAGTTGACATCCCCTTGGGCACCTGGAGTTACAGGCAGCATAAGCAGCTCTCCCTGGAGTATAAATTCCTTTCTAGAGCTGTGACTATTGTGAATATTTTTTTTTTTAAATTAAGTCTTGATTTTCTTTGCTTTTGCAGTTGGGTCATTTATATTTTCCTCTGAAATCTAGCCCCCCAAAAAAGGAAATTAATTCCCTTCCTCTCCAGACAAGGATCCATTCCCAGGACATGCTGTCCTCACCAACAGTTCTGAAGGGGTTAAACGTGAGTGCCTGGGCTTACTGTCACATTGCCTGCAGCAGTTCCCAGACCTTCCCTGCTATAAATTTAATCAGTCTTTAAACAGGTGCAGCATCCCACAGGCAACTGGGATATACCACAGAGGTTATATTTGTTTCTCCTGACCCTGCAGAAGCAGCAAGGCTCTTGCTGAGCAGGTTCTAACCACACACCAAGCAATGTTTTGTGTCACTAAATCCTGTGACTGAGCAGGGACTGGGAGCATCCTAACAAAACCCTGAACAAACAGATATGAGAGATTGCTGCTGCTCTGAATTTGAGCTCAAGGATAGCCAGCATCTCTCAGAAGTGGTTTGAGCAGGTTGGACAGACAAGACAATCTCTCACATTTCCTTCCACTGTTTTGTTTTTTTTTTTTTCCTAGGCCTTGTGTGTGCTTTAGTGTTAAGATGATTGGTTGTGGCTGTAGAAAAGGCTCTGGAAAGCTAATCAGTTGGTGGTTTGTTGCAATGTAGGGCTGTGAACATCACTTAAATGTCATTTCAATTTTAGTTTGGAGTCCTAAGCAGGATTTCAGGTGATTTAACAGTAACTGGGGGCCAAGAAGATTCCCAAAGCGAATGACAGCATGTTTATTCTCCACAACCAGAGTTTTTTTGAGTTAGTTCTGATCCAGGACGGTCTCTTCAGCATACTGATTTATGGTCCAGGACGTTCAGACAGCACCATTGTGGGCACATCTGCACCCTGGCCGTGGATGTGGCCTTTGCACATCCTCGGCCCAGGGTATCAGGATGCAGATTTTAGTAGTGGGTCTCTGCATAGCCACCTCTACCAGCCTTGGATGCCATAATCTTCAAATTTCCCACCTGTCTCCCAGGTTAATGTAGGGAAGGCAGATGAGATTTCATAGCCACTTCCCAAGCGGTTAACCTGAAGATCCCTTCCCTTAGCACCACTTCATGTCCAAACTATAACATCTAGTAGACTTAAGCACTTCACCAAATATCCGTATTTCATCTAAACATCCTCAGCCCGAGCAGGAAGGTGACAGATGCTTGTCTTACCTTGGTTTGGAACGTACAGAAGACATGAGTCAGGAATGGGTGCTCCCAAGCTAAGGAGAGGACTCTCTTCTCCACCATCGTACATTCAACGTCATCATCCATCAGCACCACATCCTTCTTCAGGGCTTTCACAGCGAAATACTGATCTGTGCTCTTTAGCTCGGCAAGAAACACCTAGGGTGGAAAGAGCTGCTCAGAAAAGAGTGATGCTCTTCTCTCCGGGCTGGCAACACGGCCATGTGAGGATGGGAGCTGAGCTCTGGGGAATTCACTAGGGTAGACCTTACAAAAGCTGATGTTTAAGGCCCACATCTGCCATTAAGACTTTGTAGACTTTGAGTTTGTTCCCCACACCCAGAATAGTTTTATGAAGCTGAACCCCAAGGGAGGGATGAGAAGGTCTTGGCGACTACAAGAGCAGGGGCTACATGCCTGTATGAGCAGGACATGTCAGAGACCCAAACACTTTTGGTAACAGAAACCATCTTTATGCAAATACTCCTGAGATACATTTCCTGTTTTCTGACTTCAAATAACAAAACAGAATATTGCTTTGTCAACATGTGAAATGCAAATACCCTGCACCAGATCCTCTGCAGGTGTAAAGTGATGTCCATCAGTAGTTAGACTTTATCAGATG
The DNA here is from genome assembly GCF_003259725.1 of Athene cunicularia. Lineage (NCBI taxonomy): Eukaryota > Metazoa > Chordata > Aves > Strigiformes > Strigidae > Athene > Athene cunicularia. The sequence goes on along the minus strand of NW_020799377.1, from coordinate 807,075 downwards.
TGACTTTCTTCCCTTCCTCCCAGTTAGCAGGAGGCCTGAGCAAACAGTCTGGGTCCCCTGTGCTCCTCCAGGGCTGCTTCGCCGAGAATGGTAAAACACACCCCAGAGGAGTTAGGACCTCTATCTATTTTTATGGGCAAGGAAAATGACACACAGAGCAGCAGAGAAGGGTTTTCTAGAGACCACAGAGCAAAGAAGTCTCTGCTGGAAGGCAGTGCCAGTCCTGATCTTTACACTAACAGCCTGTCGATGCTGTTTCCCATAGGCTGAATAAATGCGTAAGATTCATCAAAGGGGTCTTTGAAGTTCTCCACCAGGCACTATTTACTGAGTAAGCTCACACATGTGTTAGCCCTGACAAAAAAGTTTTATTTACCCTTTTGGCTACTGCTGCATTTCACTTTGTAGCACTAGACAGAGAGTAGAGCCTAGAGCCTCCCTCTGTCTCTGCAGTGAATGACCAGAAATGCTAACAGTGCTGATGCTGCAGGCACCCTTTTTACCCCCATTTTGTGCAGGGCACTGCTCTCCTAGGGAAACTGGGGAACGCAGTACATTTGTGACTTGTGCTGTGACTTCCAAGGTGCGGGTAGGCAATGCTAGACTTCACGCAGAGGGGGCTTCTTCACAGGTTTGCCCCTCAATCTCCCTGGCCCGTGCAGAGCTGGAGAGACCCCTCAGGCACTGAGATCTGCACACCCTGTCCCCTCTATGGGGAAGTAAATCTCACTCCAAGCAAATAAGGGCACCAGGAGCAACACATACACAGGAAACTTGTGGGTGAGGTTTGTTGCAGAAAGGCATGAAATAGCCCATCCTCTCCACACCCACATGGTGCCCTGTAGAGAGATGCAGGCACTTGTAGGGTTGGAGAGCCCATGTTAACACAGGGGGCCGAGGCAAAGTACAGAAGCTAGTTCAGTGGAGGTGTTCAAGACTTGACTAGATAAACCCCTGAGCAACCTCATCTGATTTGAGCAGCAGGTTGGATTAGATGGCCTCCAGAGGTCCCTTCCTTCCAACATAAATGTTTCTATGACATCTATGCTCTTGATTCCAAGCTAGTCTGGGCTGTGGATTTTGGGGTATTCTGTCTTAGCTCTAACTCAGATGCCTCAGCTCTGCTCCCCATGCAAACTGTAGACACGTCGAGTATTTTGAAGTATGGAAAGTCTACACAGCAAATATTTCACCAGTTTAAGAACTAGCTGCAGCAACCACTCCAGCTCACTTAGAAGGCAAAAAGCAGGCTGTCTTTTTAGAGGCACAGTTTCCACCTTGCAAAGATGTGGGATCTGAACAACGTGATACATAATTGTACTCATTCTCCTTACTGGCTGTGAAAATACAGTGGTGAGTTCCTCTGAAATTGCTTCATGCAGCTCAGCGCTGGCACTGAATAACACAAGTCCCCTTCCAGGGGACGTCTGCAAGAATGAGGAACGATCCACAATTCATCAAGATTAACGAATCCACTGGAAACAGGTGGTTCTTGTTTCAGAAGCACAAAATTCTTGGCTGTCGCAAAATTTGCTTTACACTGCAGCACAGATAGGAGCTGGGAAAGAGCAGTCAGCATTCCCAGGTGGGGACCTGCTGCTCTGGAGGGGAGAGGCGATCCACTCTCAACTTTTCAGCTAATGCTTGCCCAGCTAAGTTGGCAGGAGTAGCTGCATGAAGGGGATCAGCACAGAGATCTTTCCCACCAGCTCTCTGTGGATGCCCAGGCCCCATCAACCCGCACAGAAGGGGAAGCTGAAGTTTTACTTGGCTGCTTTCCTCTCATGAGACAGCGAACTAATGGGGCAATGGCAAGGAAAATCTTTGTCTTTGGCAAGGAGAAGACCGAGTTCAAGACTCAGCCATGACAGAGCAAAGGTTCTTTGAGGGCTTTGGGATTTTTTTTTTCCTAAATGGTCTTCAAATCACATGCTGTTCAGTGCCATAATAATCAATATGCAGACCTATGCAGTGGCATCTAGTGCCCTGATACTTACCTTGCCAAAACTGCCCTTCCCCAGCATCTTGTGCAGGACAAAGTCCTCAATGGTTAGTTTTAGCTGTACTTGGTGCTCTTCCTGTTCCTGGGGCTGTTCTCCCAAGTCTGACTCTATTAGCGACTCCTCCTTCACTGTGTCCACCACTGGAGTCTCCCAGGAGATGCCCTGTGGCTCTGCAACACATATCAAACCATTCAAAAAAACAAGCAGAAAATCCCCAGAACACTTACAGTATTTAGAGTTTTAAAAGGGCATTTCAAATAAATGGAAAAGTGGTGGCCACATCAACTAAGTAGATTGGCTCTGCTCCCACATTGCTTTCTCTCTGAAGGAAATTTTACTCCAATGTAACTCCACCTTCTTCACTGGCATTAGACCCACTTGACAAACTTCTTCACTTGTCTTTCTGTTTTATGGCAGCAAAACATGACCAAACTCTTCATTTCTGGCTACCTGTGTTCTTCATTCCTTCTTGTTGGTTGCTGTTACGATGTGGTCCAATTTTTTCAAGGCCTTTTCAAGACCCTTGGCAAAGCTAATATGTGAAAAGTTGGGACAGCAATTTTATATTGGGTCCCTGCTCCAAATATGAAGCTCTGATCAAGTACATTAGCTATCCTGGAGTGAAACTATTCAGAGTTTCATCAATATTCCATTCACTTGGATATATGCAAACTTCTCTGTCCATTAACAGATTTATCCCATGTACCCAAGTGCACATTTGCTGGACTGTCCGAAGTTGCTGAACAGCAAGAACACTACTCAGCAGACAAACAGATGCCACAGGTAAATCAGATTTGAAACCATTTGAGGTTTTACTGATTCAAGTCAGCATAGCCAGTTCTACTTGTAGAAAAGAAAGAAAATAAGAACAGATGGGGACATCATTTATTTCTGCCTGGGGGACAAAGGGCACTATTCCCTTAGCTCAGGTGGTACCAAAACCAGCCTTGGAAGCTTGGTAGCCTGGAGCTGTACAGTATCAAACCCAGAGCACCGGTATAATGTGGCTCTGCTGTCCTTTAGCCAGTGTCTTCTGGCATTTTGCTCTAGGTCCAGTTTCCACACAGGGCAGTATCAACTTGCATTGAGAAAGTGGATGATGGTGGGGTCTGGGCTCTCAGCCTGGGTTAGGGTTGGAGCTGAGGACCCACTGTCCCAGTCCTTGCTGTAAAGTATTGATTCACTTGTAATCTTCTTTTTTTTCCCCTCCCCTTTCTGTTAAATGCATTCTAAAGCTAGTGGGAGGCAGAACAGCAGTGTGTCGGTGCCATCATAGGTCTGCTACAGTTACAGTACAGTTCTTGGAAGGGTACCATGAACCATGAAGCTGGAGGGGTCCTGAAATGGCCTTTTACATGGGCCACATGGGTCTGATGAAAGATAGCGACATTTTGTTCCCAATATTCAGAGTTCTGTGACTCAAGCACAAAGCAGAAAAACAAGTCTCCCCAGCAGACTGTGATTTTTGTTTCAGGCCACTGAGTCCCCAGTAGCTTTGGCCAAGGTCTGTTAATCAATGCTTTTCCCCAGTCTCTCATTCACCCTCCCAAACATCTGTTCTTGTAGCACAGAGGGCCATGACACCTAGGTCAGCTTCTGAGTTAATGAAGTGGGAATCTGGCAATGGTTTTCAAAGGTACTGGATATCAATTCCTGCCCCCAAAAATATGAAATCAGAAAAAGAATTGGCCATGGTGATCAGAAGGATTCCAAGTCTCTTGTTTAGAGCTTGGTTTGTCTTTAAAATTCTCAGATTTTACAGTCTACAAGTCCCAAGAAGGGAATAAACACATTATTGCCAGTGGAGGTATGAGGTGTGCTCAAGCACCAGGTCAGAAAGAGAGTTTAGGAGTTAGCTGAATGAGTGGTGGTTGGTGTCTCATGTCACCAGAGGTTGGGATGGCACGGGAGAAGTGCAGGTTTATAGAAAGGAAAGGAAACAGGTTGAGATCTGGGGTATCTGCCATGCCCAAGTGATGTGGCTGGCAAGAGCTGTTGATATCCCGGGATGAGAAAGGGTATGTCTTGCTCTAGGCTGTAAAGATGCATGAAAGATTCAATGGCTAATAAATTCCACACCCTTGTCACCTCCACCCAACCATGTACGAGCCAAAAAAATTAACAAAGCCCGCTGTCCCATATCACTAGGGGAAACTACCTTTTTTTCCTGTTGTAGATGCTGGCAATGCCTGAAGTGGTGTTACCTCCTTCACAGGAACTGGGAAACCAATTTCAAGAGGTCCATCCCTGGAGATCTGTTCAGTGTCCCGCTGACAACGAGCCTGGATTACGGAAAACGGCAAATAACTTCTGAGCCAAATGAGTCAAATGAGCTTATGGACACTGTGGCTTCCTGAGTGTGACTGTCACAGAAGACAAGATCTAGAAGATGTCTCTGCTTATGAGAAGAGCATCTCTGTACCTAACATTTAGGGATTTGGTAATGTAGAGGAACTCATAAACTTCTGCGAGATGTGTGTGGGTGTTAACACGTCTTTGTACTCCAGATATAGAGAATCCCTATTTTGCACAGGGGGCTGAATCCCTGGCTGTTCAAACAAAGGGCATTTTAATTAACAACTTGCTTCCCAATAGTCCTCTTTGAAGAAAAAAAATCTGTTAAAATACTAGAGGCTGGAAGATGCTGCAGCCTCATCCCAGTGCAGTGTCTGGGTGTCACTCTGAAGTCCTTGCACTAGGGGGTTGCAGAAGGTGAGTTTGTCTGAATTCAAGGGTGATGAGGCAAAGGCATGAAAGATAAATCCTTTGAGGGCTACTAAACAATAAGACTCCACCTATGGCTCAAAAAGTTCCCAAAGCCTGAATTTCTGGAGATTAGATGAGTATTCTGGGGAAAGTATCTAGTGTTTGCCCTCTTCACCTCTCAATGGTGGCTTCAAGTATGCAGTGCAAGGAGCTGCAGAGAGACAGCAGGTAGGAAACAGAGAGGCAAGAGCAGAAAAAAAAAATCCTCTTTGGAGGTTTGGCAGCACTACCTGTCACATAAAGGTGAGAAATATGCAGAGCTAAACCTGGTAGATAGTCCCTCGGGAAGGTATAAATGGAAAAACAGCTGCTGTATGGATGAAGATGCTGCCTTGGGATACTTGAGTAACCTAAATATGGAGAATGAGGCACCTACAGATTTTGTCTCTCTCTGAGGTTATTCAAGAGCCAAGAGGCATCTTAATCCTGATTTTGAACTAGACTCTCTAAACTCTTTTATGATTTTGGGCTTGCGACAAACTATTTTTTCTTCTTTGAATTCAATTTTCTGTGTTCATACAGTGTTGTTTACATGACAGTAGCATCTAGATCCTCTCCCCAAGGCCCAGATCTCTTCATCAGAGTCCATGCTCTGGGGAGTTTCATTCCAAACAGATCTGAGAGCCACAGGACAAGGTAGCAACAGCAAAAGGACCCAAATCAAGTTCCTCCCACTCTGCCTTGGGCCCTGTTACACAACTACAGAACATGATGTAACTACAACTGTATTGAATCAGAGCAAGAGTCCATCCAGGTCATGTCTTGTCTGCAACGGGCATCAGGCAAACACCAGGTAAAGATGTGAGGAAGAGTTCAGGCATGCAAAGTCATCTCCTCAGAATATTCTCTCTATTTCCAGAGACAAGTGGCTCAGAGATTTCCCGACTCAAAGGCAGGGCTTTTCTATTAACACAATTAGACATTCTAGTATTCCTGAATGGAATGAACATTGGAGATTGTCACTTGAACCCATGTAAACTTTTGGCTTCCACAAAGGGCTGAGATGAGCTTAACCACCTACTCCATGAAGGACCCATTTCCTAGTCTATACTTTGAACTTGCTACCCACATCACTCTACTCAACGCCCTTATTTCCTTCACTGACACAAACATTGAACAACAGATCATCCTTTCTCCAGGTCTGTTAAGGCTTAAAATATTTACCTGCTGGGTGCTCTCTATCATCGCCAGAGCTTCAGCCATTAGTTTCTGGTTAACTCCACAAAGGTTTGCTACTTTTGTCTGGCACTTGTGATGGACGTTCATGCCACATGCTGAAAGAAAGAACAAGAGATGTCAGGACAACGAAGAATAGCTAGGCTGTTTGACAACATGTCAAACCCTCAGCTGGGCAGGAACACGTGCTGCTCATGGTCAAGGGCAGAGATCAGCCACATAAAGAGCTCAAAGACTGGGTGCCATTTATGTCTCATGAGATGGCACTCAGGTCATTTTTTGGTTCTCTATGGAAACAGAGGGTTTTTTATATCTTCTTCTGGACAAAAGGTGGCATTTCTATATCCATCAGTCTTTGCAGCTGCAGGCTACCAAAACTCTACAGTCTCTCAGCTCAGAGATAAACTGTAATCACAGAACAGGATCTCCCTTTTGGTATATGATTAGGAAGATGGTGAAGTGTCTTGGGTCTGTCTGATATTGGAAATAGAGCTTGCAAGTCGATACTAGGGGTGATTCTGGAAGATCAGCAGTTCACTGAGATGTTCTTTGCCTCTCTGGGAAGTGACTCTTTGACCTCGTGGACCACATCTCTTCTTGTATACAGGCAGTTGTCCTCTTTGAATGATCCTCCTTGAAGGACGGTCCTCTCAACCACTCCTTCACCACCCTGGATGCTATCTCATACAGGTCTTGTAGAGAAGTGTGATAAACGAGATTTGGCTTTTCAGATTGCAACCCTATAAAAAGAATGATCCATTCCCGTGCTCAGCTCATGCCATACATCAGAGACTCACCATCACACTTCAGTCCTTGCCGTGCAAGGCCCCAGAGGAGCGTGCCGCAGTGCTCACAGAAAGTTGGGCTCTTGTAGTTGTAGACTTTGAAGCGGTGAGGCATGTCAATCTTGAACCGCTCTTTATGGAACTGCAAAAGAAAAGCTGTGTTGGCAATTCACCCCTCTCCACCTCAGCTCTGCACAGAAAACCAACAGCCAGCCCCCAGACTTGTACCACAGGAGGTGGGATGTCTACTGCCCCTTTATCCTTGAATATGACCACCAAAATGAAACTATCTGTAACTATCATTCAGACATACAAAGCTAAATTTTGATACGTTATATCTATGCAATTCAGTGGGAACTGAGTAACTCGATCCCTGGTCTTGATTTATCTGACCAGATAACTTGCATCTCAGCTACGTACCCAGACTCCCTTAAAGCTCAGTGGAAAAACACCAGTGCTTCTAAAAATTATGAAACCCATCCTGAAATGGATGTCTACATTTGCTGTCATTCTTTGGAAGAACCTATTTTTCTTCTTTTAGTTTATAGGGAGTCAAAGGTGGTGACAAATTTGGGTACATCTACCCTGGAGATGTCAGAAGACAGGTGAGATGAATCTCATTTCTAAAGACTGTGAAAAGAGAATAGGAGCCAGGGTAGGACTGGAAGCAAAGAGAAGTGGTGGGACACCATTAAGAAAAAGGGAATAGTACTACCTAGAGTTAAATTCAACTTTAGCCCACCAGAAAAGGTTTATAATAAACTGATATGAGAAAAATAAAATAAATAATAGTGGAGGTGCTAGATCTTCCCCTGACTATTTGGAAATCTCAGGTATCATGAAGTGGGATGTTAAAATACTGCTCTGAAAATTCAGTGTGATGTCCTGCCTAACATCATGTAGTGAAGAATTTCCTCCAGTGAACCTCCACCTCATGTCCACGACTTCCCTCTGAGCTGTACTTCATGCATTAGGAAAACGGCAGTCCTGACTCAGCAACTGCTTATTCAGCAGCTGCATTTGAGTAAATCAGAAGTAGGAGGTAATGAAACTGCTGGGAAAGTAAAAAACAAAGGGCAGAGATCAGATCGCACAGACTTTAGCTCAGTAGCACCTTTTCCTTCGCCAGAAGTTGTTTTACGGCAATGTCAGAGAGCTCTGAATGACGCCCAAGTTTTCTAAAAGCAGCCAAATAATAATACATACCATTGTTTCTCTGCTGTTGATTGCTGATCCTGTACACTTGGCTATTACTTTATCAATGCACTTCTTATGAATGGCAGCATTACATTCTGAAAAAAACCCAAATGTGTCCTGGTGTTAATAAAAATATTTCCTTAAGAAAGGATCAAGTAAACAATGATGGTAACAAAATCAAAGAAGTTTCTTACGTCTGCATTGATAGCCTTGTTTATTCAGACCCCTGAAATAAACAGAGAAAATGTTAATTCTGAGTTTTCTGAAAGCCTCAGCAGCAGAAAGGAGAGCAACATTTATGAAAGAAAAGAATAAAACAGCTTTGCTTTTTATCAGTCTTTATAGAGCTTCTCTGATCTAAATAATCTTCATTCAATCCAGCGTAGTGATTCTCTGTGGCTTTCACAGCCTTTTCAACACATGTTCACATCCTGAATTTCACAATATCCAAATAACAAACTGAGCTGATGAGACATGTCTATGCATTTGGCCAAAGACAAAAATATTTATAAAAATAAACTAAAAAAAAATGAAGGGAATTTTCACAGTTGGAATTACAACCCTGAACCACATCCTTGAAGTGATGCAATAACTCTACAAGTAAGATACCAAGGGTCTGGTTCTGCTGCCTTTACCGACAGATCTTCTGATTATATTTAGGTTGGAAAAGATCTTTAAAATCATTGAGTCCAACCATAAACTTAACACTGCTATGTCCACCACTACGCCATGTCCACGTTTACACAAGAAGTGGTCCCTAGGATTAAAAGGGGAAAATGCATAGATCTATTTTCATTTACCATACAAACTCATGACAGACAGAGCAGAAGGTGGGTTGTGGAAAGAAGGTGGCTGTGAACTCATGACACTTGACATCATGGATTTTGGCCTGTTTGATGGCTCCCCTGCGCTGGTGTAAGGAGAAAAAGCCTTCAGTCTCACAGTCGGACAGGTCCTTTGCATCTGGGAGGAAAGGAAACCGAAGATTCGTTAGGGTACCCTGTCCTGATCATGCACCCTGAGAAAATGCAGCTGCCAGAATCCTAAGTGACTGAAGCTAATGATTCACTCACAGAAAGCAGTATTTTTAAGAAATACGTTCTTCTGAAACCCAGACAAGGCTTGTTTGGATGTTTTTTATCTGCCATTCCTACAAAGGACACTAAACTGACTTTAAACTTTGGACTCTGAGCTCCCTTGGATATTCATAATGCTGCTTTTGAAATGTAGACCAGAAATTTCCCAAGGAGGGATAATTTTCAGTTGAACATAAAACTCTAACTTTGCACAGCACCGAAGAACCATGCCCTAAAAGAGACACAATTACATAAATGTTATTAATTATCTATATATGCACACAAACACATGTGTGTATATATATGTGGGTATTTAACTGAATCCTTTATGCGTGCATGAACGTGTGTTTGAGTAAGCACATATGTATCCTCCTAGGATATTTTCATGTTAATTTTTCATGCCAACAACTGCTTTGCTGTTTGCTGTGTCCATGCCATTATTCGCAGTTCACTTTTAAACTTTTTAGAACAGCAAACAAACCAACGTGCACTACACATTCATATAGATGTGTGCACTTATCTATATGTGCTTGTGTCTACAGATCTGGATGTACACACAATATCTCACTCTCAATCTCTGTTTTGTTTTACTCATGCATTACACAGCAAGTTACATAGGTATTCTGTGGAAACTGGCCTCCTGTGTGATCCGATGCTGATCTTGCTATTTGTAATACAAACACTTGCTTTTTCTGTGCTTTGGCCTCTCTGATATAACACATAAGGAGGCAACAATAGTCTCTTCTATATTAAAGGTAGGAATTGATAAAGAAAATATCAGTATGAACATGCTGTTTGCTGCTTTCAGTACTTCTGTGTTTCTATAAATGGCAGGTCCTTGTAGGTACCTACACCTTACAGCTTCACCCCGCATCTGTGAAAGGCAGCGAGCACTTTGGCATCAAAGACAGGAGAATGAGCATTTGGATTGCAACCAACTATCTTCAACAAAGCAGAATGGATTTCACATGGACACCAAACTCTGCAGGTGGGGTTTGGTTCCCGGTGAAGGCAGGTAAATGATGGAGTGTCCCCTGTCCAGGGTGACTAAGCTGCTGCCGTGTCCCTGGAGGTCTAGCTGGAGCAGGCAATGGAGCCCAGTCAACGGCTCAGCTCACCTTGCCACAGAAACCTGCGTTTAATCAGATGAATCGCTCTCTACGTTCTTTTTCTGGTTTGCTTAGATTGATCTTGACCTTAAGATCCCAACTAACACATAGGTGTGGTCAACCAGAAGTTATATCCCAACGTTTACAACGTAATGCACACCACAGCACATGCTACATGCATACATACAGGTAGAATGATTTCAGAGGGAGCTGGCTCCTTATGTATCTATTCTACCTTAGAGTAACAAGAAAATCTACCATTTTAGTGGTAAATCAGCTGAAAATCTGCCTTGCAAATCACAGAGGAACAGTCAATCTTTGTCTCCACCATACAATAAAAACTGCTTTTTCTGGAGTGTTCCTTTCAAGTCGTTCCTATGAATAAATCAGTAAGAACATAGGCACTGCTTTCAGTGAAGACACCATGCCTACCCCGCATAACCAGCAATCACATCGATCAATTAACAAACAAAATCACTTGCCACTTATTTCCAGGAAGTATCTTGCATTCATCAGCATTCGCCCTTGAGGTTTCAGTTCTAGCTGGTTGAGATAAGTGAAAAACAAAACGAAAAGACCAGTGCAATTATTAAACAGTCACTCAAAGAAGCAACAATCTTTTCAGATGACTCAAGCTATCTCCTTTTCGTAGTGGGAATTAATGAGTGCCAGTGAACTCTAATTTTTGGGGAGCTCATACCCATGTGGAGCAAGGAGGCGAGGTAGGAGCAACTATAGAGAGAGGAGGCTAGATCACCTCTTATCAAACTCTCAGAGCAGCATCATAGAAGAGATAAATGTGACTAAACAACAGAAGCTGTAGACAGGTTTTTAGAAACCAGCTCAGGACCAGCATTATCTATAGAGACAACCTGTCATTCCCAGTGGATCTTGCAAGGGGAAAGTAGGAGCACCTCTAAAAAAAATCAGCCAACTTCAGCCAGGTACTTAAAAGATGCTGAAATCTTTTAGAAGCTTGGTTCTGCAAGTCTAACTTGCACTACAGTTAACGTGAGCGATGCTGCAAGCTTTCTCAGGCATTTTTGGGGCATTCCCACTGGACCTGGAAATTCTCACCTATCTGAACCTCTGTCCATAGGTGCCTTTGTAAGTCTGGATCCACTTGCCTAGGAATAAGAAGACCTACATTCAAGGATTTCCTCAGCTTGAGACTGAACAGTGACTTCCCCACCCACTTCCAGCACAGCCTGAACAAGGTTTACCTCTCTACCTTGTAGGTGAAACTGTGCCCTTGCACAGAAGAATAAGAAAATTGTTATTCTCTTCCCACGTGACCCTTGCAGGATGGGATATCTGGTATCACCCTCCCTAGGTCATGACTTGTATTACGGAGTGAAGGTTTCATGAGCTGCTACCAGGCGGGGACACAACAGGACCAGGGTCTCCCAATTCCACTTGACCTCAGGTCTGTTACTCTTGCTGCAAGCACTCAGCACCCCAGCCTACATGCCTCCTCTCCTCTCACCAGGCTACTGCCTCCCCTGGCTTTGAAGCCTGGGGCTGGAGTGATGCTGAGCAGAGCCTTTTGGTTTTCAATTCCATCCTTAAGTATATCAATTCCTTCCAAGTTCTGTGTTAAATGTGCAAATCTCTACCAAATCTTGCTCTTAAGCAGGTTAAGTGACCAAGGCTTTCTTCACATTTTTACTCTCTGCTTAACCCAAGCAGTTTAGCCTGAGAACTGGCATGAGAAATAAAACAAAGAAAATAGTTCAGGAAATCACTTTCTCTCCGAAAGTATTTCCATGTTACTGTTATTTGTGGCATTGATACTGAACACTACATGTTAAAGACTATTATCAAAAACTTTCTTGCTTGGACTACCAGGGAACAAAACCTTACATTTAGCAACCTTATGAAGACTTACTTCAAATTTACTCCAGTGATTTTAAAGGAGTTTCTCTGACATAACTCTGAAGTCAGGCAGCTGTGAATCAGTTACTTGATATCAGATTAAAATTTTAGAGCTGTTTCCCCAGAGCACATAAAATAATTCACATTTAGCTACTCATATTACCATTTGTCCCCGGTGGATTTCCTAAGTGAAGATTAATACATGGGTATGGCTCACCCAAACCAGAATCCTTGCTAATAGAGAGCATCTGTTTCAATATAACATCAGCAGGTACTGTAAATGTGCCATGCCTTTTTTTTTTTTTTTTTTTTTTAAAAAAAAAAAAAGCGCATGGAAGTCGTCCTTCAAGTCATACTCAAGTAGACTCAAATAATTATTCTTTGGATCGCAGCCTGTTCCTGCTGTCCCGCTGGTTACAGTCCCAGCCTGGTACAGACATGAGGCATTCCCCTACCCCACAGAGGTTCCCCATCACATTCTGCAAGAGGAGCTCATGATGCTCACCCATATCTCCGTCTTCCCATTGCTCTTTTTGCACCTCTCCGCCAGCACCTTGAGTTCCACCGTGGTCTCTGAAACCATTTCGGCACTTTTGTCCTTGACAACGATGTGCATGACCCTGCCGTTGTTGATATGGGCATCGAAAGTGCTGTTCCAGGGTGGGTACATGGTGGGCTTCTTCTGCACGTACACTTGGCCATTTTCTGTCAACAAGAAGTGGATTGACTGGATTTGCATCTCATGTGCACTAAGGGTACCAGTCTACAGTCCCTGAGACAGATTTGTGTTATTTACCCACTTTAGGGTCTCTCTCCTGGCATGGTCTGTAATGGACCATGTCTTAGGAGGTTACTGTGTGAAGTGAAACCTAGGATGAGATTCAACTCACTTAGCCTTAGGTGTCTACAATGTGCAAGCCCATATCTGAGCTGTCTGAACGTTGGTTCCATTCAGAGCCAGTGAAGAGAATATAGTCAGTATAAATCAATGGAGTTAGGGTGTGTCTATTTGACCAAATACAGACATCTTCCTCAGAAAAGATAATTTCCACCCTTGATTCCATTAACTCTATTGAGTAGATCTCAAATGTAGACTTCAACACCGTAGATACTCCCATCTAATCAGGTGAATCTCATCACAGATTACCAGCTGCATGTATCGTCTGTCTCATGGCAATGAAAAACAGAACAGGTTTCCTTCAATCCCCCCCAAAGTTTTGTGCACTTTGTGACTAAGGTTCAGCTGGAGCACATGTCCTGTCAGTTGGTACGTCTCAGCTAACTCAATATATGAACTGTCCTGCAGACCTGAAGCTACATCCACGGCAGTGCAGAGTTTTCAACCTAGTAAACTTTCCCTGAACCTCTTCCCTATGTATTAATTCATCTTCATTGATAGCAGACACATCTTAAGATTGTGAAGAGTATCTTTGAGGTTTAACATTAGCTTGCGGAGAGTTATCTCCAGTTAGTTTTTTCAGAAAAGAGTCTCAGCCAGCTTTATTTATTGAACACAGCCCATTTTATCTCATACAGCCCTGTAAAAGGCTTGGACACTTCCTCAAGGTAAATTCTATTTCAGTTACCCTCTGCAAATTTTCAAACCATCAAATGCTGAAGCTGGTGGCATAGGAGGATAAAAAGCAGCTGTGTGAGCAGCAGATCTGTGATTCCTGTCTCCTAAAGACCCTGCTCCTATTTCCAACAATCCCAGCCTTTCCCTATTTGCACCCAGCTGGAAAAAACACATGCAGCTGATAGCCTGGAACATGACACATGCGGGAGAAAATCTTTCCCTAGATGGGAGGACTAATTCAGGTTTCTTCCCTCTGCCCAGCTTTGGTTTACACAGGCAGGAACTCAGGGATTTCTGAGGCTTGTACCACACCTTCAGGATGGATTAAAATTGATAAACAAGCTCCAAAGTTATGGAGGGAGGAGAGAAGGAAAAAAGGAAAGAGTGACTTCTGATTATGTAATATTCACCTCAGGAAATGAGAGAACATGTATTGGGGAGAGAACAAATATCGGGCTGTGGGTTTATAAAATCTCCCTTCACCACCCTGTGCACTGGTTTCCTACAAAAGGAGAAACAACTTCCAGAGCCAGTGATGTGAACTATATTCACTACATAGATTTAGGCTGAGAAAGCAGCTTCCTGAGGGGAGGCATGCAAGATCCTGCAGCCAACACTGACTTGCTGAAATTCACTCCACAACCCAACATCTGGCTCTCACGAAGCACTTTTGCACTTGTTTCCATCCCAAAAACTCAATTTGAGCTGCAGTCCTTTCTGACCATCAGTGCTGGTCTGCATCACAAAACTGAGCAGAGATAATTCCTGCAGCCTAAATCACTTCTCATACTCATCCTTGCTCGGCATGATAAGTGCTTGGGCAGCTAAATCTTATGTTCAAATTCAGTTTCCCCAAAGTTTAGAGCACCTGAGCCTAAGGTGAATCTGTCTGTATTCAGTTATGTGAGGTTGACTTTTCACATACGCAGATTTAGGCAATCGTATACTGAGCTAATTGTCTGCAGGCTTAATTAATTCCCATCAAATTTGCAAACATACATTCAACTCACTCTTTCAACAAAAGCAGACAAAACGAGACATAAAAACGAGACACAGCTTTCCCAGCATCACAGAGAACAGTCCTCAGTAAGGACCATTATTTCTTTGCTACATCAGTGAAACTCCACGGATGTAAAACACAGCACTTGCAAAACAAGTGCTTTCGTTTGCATTGCACTCCAAAACGTACGGCTTAAATAAACAAACCCTGGAATGTGAATGAACTGGCCAATATATGGGATCAGACAGTCACCCCCGGCGCATCCCCGCTGACGTCTGTGGAATTCTGCCAGGGATTAATCTAACCCTGGGTTCCTGAAAAATAAAATAGCATCTGTCTTTCTCGGGCAGTAGCTTCCACTGTAGCTGGGAGCACTTTTCCTGGAGGCTTTGCTGAGTTCAAACACAGAGCAGGATCTTTCACGAAGCAAATGTCACCAAGACAGGTGGTAAAATGGCACCGGGCCGGATAGCTTGTGAAGGCAGAAGCCATTTTTAAAGGGCAGATTTTTTTATACCTCAGCGGCACCTATAATCTCTGAAACAGTTTGTCATCAGTAACAAACTGCTATTACACTTCTAACTACATGGAGGTGTTTTTATTTTGTTGTTTGGGTGTTTTTTTTTTTTTTTTTAATAAAAAGGATTATACCATAAAATACCAGGATCCCCTTTTACAAAATGAACAAGTGGAAAAAAGCAAAAAGATCTTTCCTGGGCTTCGAAATTCTTTAGGGTGGCCTTGTTGTGACATCCCTGTGTTCACAGATGACGTGCATTACTCCCAGAGCCCTGGGGACCTCTATCCCAATGACCTATTCATCACAGCTGGTCGACAAGGGACAGCCTTTGGCATGAACCCAAAGTCAGATTCAAACTCCCTTTTTTTGGGAACCAAACACATTTATCATCTACCACTGCTCTGTTTGCAAAAACAAATAAACGAATGAACAAAAAAAAAATACCCAAAACTCCTCACTCTTTTCTAATACTACACACGGTGTATATATACGATCCATAACAGGGCACTGCAAAAGTCAGAGCAGAGTCACCTACCAAGCCAGTCTGAGCACAGAGTCTTCAGGGATTTGGGACTGGATTTACACCAGATTCAGCTCTGGGTATAGGCACATCCTGCCCCACATTCTGCACTCACGGCTATATAGCAATCATTTGCCCTGAAGAAATCTCAATGGCCATGTATCAGATCACAAGGCTGGGAGTCCGGATTGTGTGAATCTCTTATCAGCTGTGCAGCTGATCCATTCCTGCTCCTTGGACATGCCACTTTAGCCAAAATTTGTATATCAAGGCACCAATACAATATTGTTTTAAATCCTATTACCACTGAGTTGCAAGTGCTTTGTGAAACCAGGGAGCCAGAGAGCAAACTGTGATTTAAAAAAAAAATAATAATCACAGAGTAAGGATGCAGCTATTGCAAATATAAACAGCTAATGTTTGTCCTGAGACCTTTGTTTGCCTGTTGCCTTCTCTAAACCTGTTTGAGCATGACAGCTCCTCAGAGTAGTCATGCTGAAAGCATTTCTGGCGTGTAGAGTTGGGCTCATCTCACTGAACATCAGCCACGTCCCTCTGAGTGGACTGTCCAAACTGCCCTTGGAGTCAGCGGAGAGCACTGGGCTTTTCTAGGAGGTGATTCACCAGACCCATTATGGATGTCTTCCTACACAGAAATCCCTGTTTGTTCCCCTCGGTTATAACGCAAGGGTAGCTGACTTGCTCAGATATCAATATCCTTGCAGAAGTCTAGAATTATAGGGGAGATGGATCTCACTGTGGCCTCGTCTTGGTTTAGTCACCTTAAGGTAAAGTTAGCCATCTACACATTTAGACACCCTCCATCAGCAGCAGATTAACACCTCCCACGGGTGGTTCAACCCACCCTAAGAGGGGAGTCTGAGATTAATCAGTCCCCCTGGTTGCCCTACCATGCTCTGAGCAATGGCTGGACGAGTGCAAAAACACCCTAGCAAACATATCTTCTAATAGAAGGTCACCATTTTTCCTATATTCAATCCTTACTAATGCAGAAATCCTTCCCCAAACACACTTTTTTATTTCTTGTTGGTAGAAGTATTATTATTAATTATTTACTCTCAGGAACTCAAAAATTATATCCCTTAGTATATCTGTGTTTGTTAGATGCCAGAAAATGCTTTCAGCTCCGTGTAAGACAAATAAATATAGGTCTGCTCTGACTGAATTGATTTTATTCACTTTTGAACTGACAGAGACTTCAATCTGAGTTATGGCTTTCAAAGGCCTCATTAAAGCAAACAGCCAAGCCCCATACGGAGCTAAAATAGGACATATTTTCAGTTAAAAAGTGAGATCTTAGGGATATCTTCTCATGCTGTGTGGGAAAGAAGCATCAGTACGCCACAATGCAGTATTTTCTTTCCTTTTGTATTTACTAGTCATCACATCTTCCATAATCATTTAAAGTATCATTTAAACCAAGCTAAAGTTCTATGTGATAAATTCTGACTCTTAAACAAACAAGTAAACAAATTAAAAAAAAAAAAAGCCAGTAAAATACAGAATCATTTTAAAATTCTAAAATGTATTTTTAAAAAACACTTTAACATCCTCTGGGGATTAGTGTCATGGGGATTCTCAAGGTATAAAAGGGATTTCTGAGTTAATTTAATTTTTTAAAGAATCACAGCAGTCAAGTTAGACATTTATCAAAGATTTAATATAAATAACAGCCAAGGTGAGGAATTCCCTAACGCTGAAGGTTTTGATCTTCATTATTCTTAAAAAGCAGAACCTTCCATCTTCTCACTGAGACTATTTTCGTGCACAAGAGATGCAAGAAATGTTTTTGCAATGAGGATTCATCAGTGTTGTTCAATCTGGAAAACTGTGCAACAATCCATATATCCAGACACAGAAACAGCTTAGCGGGAGGTTTCACTTTGAAACATTTTACAGCAATTATGCAGAGAAATTAAGTCTCTCTGCAAAGACTGAGGCTGTCTGAGAGCTAGTTGTTTTTTTTTGTTTTTTTGGTTTTTTTTTTTGGTTGGTTGGTTGTTTTTTTTAAATGATGGAAGTTGCTGGACCTGTCAGTTCCTCAAAAAAATGTGGTAAAAAAAAGACAGCCCTCCCAGGATTATTTCTAGGACACCCAGATTTCATCTGTCTGGAGTCCCACTGACAAACCAGGAACTGCTCATAGAAAAGTGAAACCAAGTACAGCTCAGCTCATCTGCTTTGCCACATGCTAGGACCTGTAGTTCAGTTGATAATAACCGCAAATTGAAGACACAAGTTGGTCGGGAATAATCTTAAAACCAGATTGCCTTGCAGGCCATGGCAAACCCAAACTTGCACTGTGCCAAGACACAAAAAGCACTTCACAAACCCTTATGGAGATTTACCAATGTGCTCCCTATATCCCAGAAATGACACAGTTAAGGCATACATATATTTTATAAAATTTCACATGCATATTTAACAACTCCCCACTTACCTGACTCCACGGCTTCTTTAACCATCACGGCACAGTAAGGGTTAATCACCTCCCCCTGGGATGGCAGGTAAGGGCCGCTGTCATAGTTGGATAAACCAATACGCAGAAAAGGAGACATGACAAGTCCTGTGTCAAACAAAAGACAGGCGATATTTGGGAAGAGTCTAAAAATTCCCTCAGTTTTAACCAGACTCTTATCTCTGTGGGGCAGTGGTATGCTGGCCGTTAGTTATCCATCCAACTGGACACTCTCAGACTTCCTCCACTGTCTAGCAAGATGATGGACTGACCGACTGCCACTTGACGTGCGTAAGGTAGCGTAACCCAGCCCTTGGCTTAACCGTGTAGCTGAACTCATCTCGGGGCTAGAAAGACCCTCAACAGCAGCTTTGAGTGCTAGGGACTAGACGCCAACCGTCAGGAACGAGAACAACAGTACACAGAAGCCAAATCAGGACTTTCTTGGCTGGGATAACCTCTGCTGTAATTTATGTTGAGTCACGTGTTCAAGAACCTGAGTGCTATGAGAATAGAAAGGGTTTCGGGAATACAAGGCTGTTGGAAGCCTGCAAGCTGAACATGAAACTGTGAAATAACTGTGTACTATTTATATACAGCATGAAAATTATCTCGGGTATTCAACTGCCTGGGTGCTGACCCATATTCATAAGTGAAGCTCTAAAGAGCAAATTCAGCTTCTATGAACCACACTGTGTGGAGTGAGAGATAAAAAAAAAAAAAAAAAAAAAAAAAAAAAAAAGTGGATCTCAGGATAATTTTAAGCAGCTGCAAACTGAAACGTATAAAATCAAGATGCCAGGAAACACAACAAAGCCTTTGGGTTGGTCTTCTCCATAGGCCCTTTCAGAGCTTCCAGAGAGAAGATTTAATGAAACCAGAAATTATTAATTGCTGTAGCTTGTCATTCCTGGCTTCCCTTCTAGTCAATGGGGAGCAAGAGGCACTTTGAACTCAGCTGCAGATGCCTGTGTCTTGGACCACCAAAGTTAAAAGAGTCCTATCACCAGCTGTTACCTCTCAAATATATTGATAACAATTTATTGTTCAACTACAACAACAAAAAGTTGAATGACTTGTGGTGTGGGATGCAGCCTGTCTCTTTTTCTTTTTACACATAAAATGCTCTACCTGAAGGGCAGCTTCTCTAGCCTCACACAGAAGAAGATCCAGATTATTTTCTGGGAATGGCATTTTCTTACCTGTAAGTGGTATTTTTCTGACAGACAAATTCAGTCTCTGGCAAGAGGGGCTTCTCTTTTCATCACAACTGTGGATAACATGGAAAGGATTTTCTCAGCTGAAAGAATGAGGATAACTGCTCCTCTGGCTGGGCTGGTTTTAAAACTTGGACTCTCTGTTCAAGGAGGCAGGAGGCAAGGCCATCAAGGAAAGTGGAAAACTTGAGAAATCAAAGACGTAGCCCTTTGCTTGAGTGTCTTCTCTCTTATCCAGCAGTGTGGAGTGATGAGTTTCCATCAGCTCCCCGTGCAAATGTCCAGGGCGACTGTAAAACTCAGAACAACTTTCTGTTAGTGCATTGCCAGGTTGCAGCAGGTTGTTGTTTTGCTTGTGTCCTCAATATGGGGAGTTACTCTCCTTCTTCCTGTTTTATAAAATGAAGACAAACAGCCACAGTTAGCTCTGGGATGGAAACACCAAATATTCTGGACTGAATAGTCACAAGTACTGAACATTCACACTGTGACACTTTCTGACATTTTGGCAAACAGATGGCCCTTAAAGCCAACTGCAGGTATTCTTTGATAGAGATTTTGGCAGGGTAGGCTTCTTGGAAGGTTTCCCTACATTTGTTACCCTACGTAATCTATACAATGGACAGCACAGGAAGACTCCCGTTTCCACTCCTGGGTAGGTTAGTTAACAACTGGGCTGAATTTTCAAGAAAATAGTAAAGACTCATAAACCCTCTTGGATATTGCGCTTGAAGAAAACCATCAGGTTTCTGGGGAGACAGGACAGGACAGGACGAAAGAAAATATTCCTGTGACTCACGTCTATTGTGTATCCCTATGAATGCACAGATCATGGGTCACGAGCAGCTGTCAGACCTCCTCAAGGACCCCTGCATGTGGCTTTGCCCTCAACCGGGAAAACATCAGCACTTTTGCAGTTTTACAGAAGCTAGTGGGAAAATCAAAGCACCACCTGGGGCTGGATGCAGGAGATCAGGGCAATCCTGTTCTCCTCTAGACGAGGTCAGCATCTCTTTCAATGGTGTTTCAAAAACACATTAGCAAGTGCCTGATGGACTTGATCTGGAAAGCCGCTTGCATTTAGATATTCAAGCATGGGTAGCTCTGTAAGGAGGGGCATTTGTGGCACTGCACAATAGTACAGAGGATGGTTTATGAGCGGCCCATGGCAGAAAAAGGCTAAAATTTCTTCCTGGGCTGACAGAAGCGGAGAAGTCTGATCAAATTAAGTAGGAAAAAATCTATTTAACAGGAAAGACAGAAAAGAATAAATTTAACAGCAAGAATTATGTGTATGTATATTCCCTCTCATTTGATACAATTATTTAGCCATTTCCTTTGTTACAAAAAATAAGAAGCCTACTTAGTCTAAGGCAAAAGAAAAAACAAATCAAAGGGTCTCTGGCAGAAGAAGGGAAATTCAAGTAGTTGCATGTTCTGTCTGCAAAATGTAGCATCAATGTGGAAAGCTAATGACCCAAAGACTAAGGCCAACAGTCAAAACACCTGCATCATGCCTCTGTGTGTGAATGGAGATGTATTCTCTCTGCCTCTGCCATACTCCACTAATCCTTCTGGTGACTGCTGGACAAGAGAAGATTCTATATCGTCTCCCAAATCCCCAATTCCCACATCCTTGGCTTTAAGAACCTATTGTTCCATGGATCGGAACAGGAGGGAGTGCAGGGAGGGCTGTAAGCACTCCCTTACCAGGTCTTTCAAAATTCACCTTTAAAAACTCAAGAGTGCTAGCCACAATTGGTAGTCAACACGTTGGGCATCTAAGAACATGAGTGTTGCCAAAGGAAGCCAGAGGATTTTAGATGACTCCTCAGCACTAAAATGTAGTAACACTATGGGCTCAACAACTAAAGAAACAGAATTAGGGCTAAAAGTTTGAGCCTGGCATTCATCACATTTCAATGAAATTAATAAGATTACATCATAGTTAAAACCGTGAAAGCATCTTGTCCTGCTAAATACTAGCATCACTGCTCCAAAAATCACTGGTTGGATGTTCTACAAGATCTGTGGATCAGCCCCCTGAACAGTGATATTTAAAACTTTTCTTAGTTTTAAATGCTGGATACCCCCTGCCTCCCCTCCAGTGCAATACTTCAATTTGGCTCTGTGCAATTAAGCACTTCACGAACAGGTTTCCCAGAAAGGTTGTGGAATTTCCATCCTTGGAGATATTAAAAAACTGTCTGGATGTGGTCCTGGGCAATGAGTTCCAGGTGCCCCTGCTTGAGCAGGAGAGTTGGACAAGGTGACCTCCAGAGGTGCCTTCCAACATCAACCAGCCTGTGATTCTGTGAAGGTACGGGTGGGACAGATCTTGCCTAATCCTGGATGTCTACAGTATCTGTATCTCCACGTGAGGCAGTTACCTGGGCTCCCGAGAGAGGGACGGAGAGATACTGGCATCCTCAGTTCATGAGCTGAACCCATTTTAGACCCCTCTGTTTGCATGTGATGTGGCCATTTCTCTCCTTTGAGAGCAAAGGGGAATGCCCGGGGATGTTCTGTTCACACAGAGCACCTCCACTGTAGAGATCCGGTTTTCATCAGATTCCTCAAGCCATTACACTTCAAAAAATCCCCTGCATTGTATCAGATATAAAAGACTTATGCTGGGGTTCACATAAACCAGTCTATTGCGAGAGAGATTCTGCAGCCATCACCAAACAGGTGAGAATTTTCTACACAGCTGCAAAGCATGTAGGTTTGGCAAAACCTGGTGTTAGCACTAGCAAATCAACAGCTGCCCACAGAAGCCTTGTAAAGGATAGCTAAAAGCGGGTTAAAATCAAAGTTTACTGTTGTACCAGCCTCGTGTGAGCACTCTGCCCCGGGGTGAATTTCTTCACCCTGTACAATAAATCAGACAGATAACTAGTTTCCTGCTTCTCTCTCACCGTCTTTCCTGAAACCACCTTGGCTTTGGACCAAACATCTGTTTTCCAGGTCATATCTCCAGCATTTGCCACTACAGGACTGCTACTTGGCTCACATCCACAACCATAAACAATTAAGGAACAACACAACTCCGCTCCAGCAATGGCTCACTGTAATAGCACCAGCTTAATTTAACACTAGAAGCAGCTGCAATGGATATGGAGAGCGTCGGCTTAATTTCCCAGTGGAAAGGATCCTGTAAGGTATCTGAAAACTAAGATGAAATGCATCTTTCTATAACGGCCCACCTGCAAACTCTCCTCCAATAAACACTAAATACAGTGTAATTGTGGTTCAGCAATACTGTACCCTGCTTCGAGGGCACAGGGGAGCTTTGCCCACACCGGAGAATAATACAACATATGTAAATCATTCCCAGATGATATTAGGAAGTAATAAACTCCTTAATATCCTTAATCAATAGTGGTTAAGGAGATGGGAAGAAATGTGTTCCTGCTCATACTCAACAAAGAACTGCATCGAGGACATCTGCTTTTAGTGGGATTTATGCTTCGTGTTTTGCTGAAAGAAAATGGATGCATGCCTGATGAAGTAAAGATGGCAATTTACTGAATGGGGGCCAACTGAGAGGAGAAGGGAAGTATTTCTGGATGCTGCTTTCCCAATGTCATTAAACTCTCATATTCTAGAGGTCAGAGGGAATATTTCCATCTCTCTGTGCATGCAAAATGAGTTCATCATATGAGGATCAGCATCACCAAGAAGGAAAGGAACCAGGAGTTATAGCTGAAGGGTATGAACTTTCCTTCACCCCCTGAAAGGCATCACCCAGCCAAAAAGGCAGGTCCTGACCCTGCAAAGACCTGTTTATATAGCTGGTAAAGACATGCACATCAGCATGACTCAACACACCTCAGGATCTTTCTGCAGACTTCAAGAGCAGTACCGAACACCAGCAGCGATGACTGGAGTCCGTCTCTGCCCTTTGACTCCTCATATCCCACAGACCATACAGCAAGGAACAGGGATCTAAATAACTCCCTGGAATGACTCATTTTGGGTGCCCGTACTACCTGTTATTTCAGTGGAGATCAAACCAGCCTGTTCATAAAGAAGGAATTTCAGAGCACCCAACATTTCTCACACTTTCCTTTTATAAGAATGTGGATCAGAGGAGGAAAAGGAGGGGAATTTGCATAGCCGCTTAATTTTCCCTCTCTTTATAGTCAGCCACCCCATCAGCAGCATCTTTGGAGGGACGGGGTGAAGAAAGGCAGGACCAGCAGTCTCTGATGGGACTGGTACAATCCCAGACTCCATGCAACTAAAGAGCCTCCCAAAACTTCATGATCTGATTTCAAATCATAGGTCATGCTCTCCACACAAACTCTTCTTTCCCATCACGTGCAGACACAGCAGAGCAAGGCAAAGCATTTTTTTTCTGCCATGTGGCAATGAAGCTTGCAGACTTTTCTGGGCCAATGGCAGACACAGGAACGGGCGTTTCTCTTTAAAAGTCTCTGGGCCATGTTGTGATAATGTATTTAGAGCAAGTTGCGTGTATTGGTAACATGACCCGCTCTCCTATATATAGCCTACACACACGGCTGTTTGGACTCTGCTGAGTTCACGTGGTTTCTCCCTGCTGCATTTGATGTATGCAAGACAAGACCAGAGCCTCAGGTCTATTTTCAGATCTTTTAAGTGATTTAGCTACAGTGCAGATAACACAGGTGGACAAATCTGCAGCTGTGAAAGGATTGCTCTTCATCCCGCTGGGCAAACTGCAGAAAATTGCTGCTGGGAATGTCAGTGTTCATTGCATCCATCCATGGACTCCAGGATGGGATCTACAACCATGCTAGCAGATAACGTGTATAGCTGGGTCTTAAAACCAGGAATTTGTACTTTACTGTCCTTAGGTGTCCATGTAACAATTGCTTTAAGCTGACCTAAATGCAGGCTATGTCCAAAGACACGGTTTAGCTTTCCGCTCCATCTCAGATTACAGGTTTCCAACCTCTTCCAGGAGTCTGGTGTCTGTGTATGGCGTGGTATCAGGGAACAGAAAAAAACCCAACCCTTCTTCTTTTCTTTACCTGACAAGCAAGTTTGCATCTGCATCCATTCCCTGATTCAACTGACCTGACAGGGATGTGGGGGCCTGCACTAAGCAGGAGTGATGACATGGGGGATGGTATGCAGCAACTGCACTTTGGTTGGGATAAAGGGCCTGGGAAATTGTGGCCTCACTGTCGGCGAAGAGATTAAGGGTGGATTCGCATGAATATATGCAGACAACTGCAGCACATATAGGAGTTACCATCCCAGCGCCCATCATATCCAGTAAAGAGACATAAGTACCTGTAGGGTGTGCATTATCCCATTCTAAAGAAGACATTAAAAATAGGTTAAGCCAATGCCATCCTAGAACAGTTATTTCCCCACTATAATTATGCTTATCACAATCAGGTAAGTCCTACTGCTGATGTCCTGACATCTAGTGAAAAGGACCCAGACTGTAGGGTTTGATCTGGGAGCAGAATAATTTATGTCTAATAGTTACGATAGTTTGAAAATATGGTGAAATACAGCAGGGTGGGGACCCCACATGTCCTGCTTGTCCAGGGCAACCTGCTCTAAAAGTTGCTCTAGAAACGGAAAGAGGGTCCGGTGCCCAGGGATGTGCCTCGACACTTCTTGATTTGCTCATATACAAGGAGCTCATCAAAACCAAGAATTTTTCAGATTCTCTCACCAAAACAAGAACCTTTCAGATATACCTTTGGTTTTCCAGTAAATAATGCAAATATATCTCCCTCTGGAGTGAAAAAAATTTTGAAAGCTAAAACCCTTGTTATTTTCTGCAAACTGGAAAGAAGCAGAGCAGACTCACCAAATTTCTACTGGGAATAAACCCCTCCAGGTCCTGTCCCGGAAGTTGTCATCACCTTTTTTCTTTTTTCTTTTTTTTTTTTTCTTTGTATTTAATGAATATTTGTCATGTGTGGTCCCAAATTTGCACCCTTACCTGTCCCACCTGAAACATGCAGCACCGTTCAGTTTACTCGTCTTTGTAAATATTTTAAATTTTTGTGCACTCTTTTCCCTTTGGGCTCAGATTATTAAAAGCCACTTGCTTCATTTCGCTTTCTTATTTTCCTAGAGAGCCCCTGGTTAATTCAATCTCCTGTACGCTCCATTTCTGCAACACTTGGGCCACACAAACTGAAATGAAATATTTTCAAAATAATTATCCCCATTGCATTTATTTTCAATTTTTAATACTGACTCCTCTTTTCAGGTTTTAGTTGCCTTCTAAAAAGTACAGGACAAACTTGAAGCAACAGCACCCAGTTTTTCAAACGGTGCAGCCAAAATGTTTTCAAAGAATTTTTCAGTGTCACAAAGGAAATAAAAATATCTTTAACTGAGATGTAGCTACAATATCTCCTTTCCTTTGGCCTCTTGTTCGTTAGCCCAGCAGTTCCTGTATTTCTGTAAGATTCTGGCACTAACTCACAGACTTCTTGGGTTTTTTTTGGTTTTTTTTTTAGGTGTGTGGGGTTTTTTTAATTACACAGATGGACTTTGCCTCAAATACTCAACCATCTTGTAATTAACAACCAGGATGATTGTTAATGCACTGAACTTCCTGCCAGTGCCAGCATCTGCACCTATATTTTACTTTCTTTCACTTTAAAAAAAAAAGTGCCAAGGACTGGGGAAGGACCATAATGGGACATACTAACATCCTTCCTTCTGCAGGCATAGTTTCATGCCTATGGTTAACCTTCTTCAGCAGTACAGATATTACATGCATTTATTTACTCTGGAAATCTGCTAAAGGTATTTGGACCCAGAATCATGGAAATGTTGGGCTGGAAAAGAGCATTTTGCTCATCCCTCTGCCTCCTGGCAGACTATATCTACATCATCCTTGATGTATCTGTCTAGCCATCTGTCAGGAATGAAGCTTCTTTGTGCTTGGTGTTACTACACACTCCTCAAAAACACGGTTGAATTTGTTGTAGAGGAGCCTCAGATTGTAACTGGAGTCCACCTTGGGATTGCCCCGACCCATGTGCAGGACCTTTCCCTTGGCCTTGTTGAACTCCATGAGGTTTGCCCATCCCACCTCTCCAGCCTGTCCAGGTCCCTCTGGATGGCACGTCCCTTCCCTCCAGCGTGTCACCGCACCACACAGCTTGGTGCTGTTGACAAACTTGCTGAGGGTGACTCAATCCCACTGTCCATGTCTCCAAAAAAGCTGTTAAACAGCGCCAGTCCCAACACTGACCCCTGAGGATGTTACTCATCACTGCTCACAATTGGACATGGAGCCACTGACCACAACTCTTTGAGTGTGACCAGGCAGCCAACTCCTTGTCCACTGAGTGGTCCATCATCAAATCCATGTCTCTCCAATTTAGAAACAAGGATGTCATGTGGGACAGTGTCAAATGCTTCTTCCAGGTACATGATGTCAGTTGCTCTTCCCTTGTCCACCAATGCTGTAACCCCACCATAGAAGGCCACCAGATCTGTCAGGCTTGATTTGCCCTTAGTGAAGCCATGTTGGCTGTCACCAATCACCTCCTGATTTTCCATGAGCCCTAGCATGGTTTCCAGGCGGATCTGCTCCATGATCTTGCTGGGCATAGAGGTGAGACTGACTGTCTTGTAGTACTCTGGGTCTTCTTTTTTTTCACTATTTAAGAACGGGGGTTATGTTTCCCCTTTTCCTGTCAGTGGGAATTTCACTGGACTGCCAGGACTTTCCAAATATGATGGATAGTGGCTTGGCAATTTCATCCACCAGTTCCCTCAGGACCCACGGATGCATCTCATCAGATCCCATGGACTTGTGCTCCTTCAGGATCCTTAGATGGTCTCGAACCTGATCTTCTCCTGCAGTGGGCAGTTCTTCATTCTCCCTGTCCCTGTCTTTGCCTTCTGTATCTTGGACAGTGTGGCTGGAGCACTTACTGGTGAAGACTGAAGCAAAAAAAGTCATTGACTACCTCAGCTTTCTCCACATCCCAGGTAAACAGGTCTCCTAGTTCCTTCTGAAGAGGGACCACATTTTCCCTAGTCTTCCTTTTATCACCAACGTACCTACAGAAGCTTTTCTTGTTGCCCTTGATGTCCCTGGCCAGATTTAATTCTGTCAGGATTTTGGCCTTCCTAATCTGATCCCTGACTGCTCAGATAATTTCTCTGTATTCCTCACAGGTTATCTGTCCTTACTTCCACCCTCTGCAGGCTTCCTTTTTGTGTGTGGTGTCCTTATAGTTTAGTGTCCTATTCTTAGCATCAGAGCCTCAGGTGTGTTCCTGAGAGACCTTCCATCTCTATCACTTCATTTCTTTCCATCCCACTTACTGTTTAGCTCACACCAACTCTCTGAGAAGTCATTTGTTCACCAGCTTCTTTCTGTGCTTCTGCCATTAGTTATCTCCCTGACTGGGGGGACACAGGACACAGAGTGGGTGGAAGAATTAAATACAAAACACAATCAAAATTAATTTTAGGTCAGAATGCTGAGACTCCATGTTGGGGTTTTTTTTGGAGGTGTTTTGTTTTTGTTTTGTTTGAGGTTTTATTGTGTTGTTGTGTTGTTTGGGGTTTTTTTTTTGTTTGTTTTTGTTTTTGTTTTTATATCACCGCCTGTCTGCTTAAGCAAACTACCATGGATTCAGCTTCATACTGTGTAAAGAGCTAAGTCAGGACCATGCAGACAATATCTGCCTTCCTCCTCCCCAGAACTCACACTGTTTTTCCTATTAATTACTTCATGCTGTCCCCTAAGCTCAGGAGGTAGCACAGAACCTTGCATAAAGCAAACAAATGTTCAGTCCATCCTATACTACCTATGTTGTTACTACTGTGGATCATGATCCCCAGGAACCATGAAGGGTTCACCTCAGCATCACTTTCCTAGCTCAGCTAAGCAGCACAGTGTGCAAGAAAGCTGCCTGTCCCTCCTGCACACACCACTGGCCAGAAAAAAAAGCTCAGTTACTCACTCAGTTATCCAGGTGAAATAGTACAGGTAGACCTGGTACACTCACAAAATCCCAAACAGGGTCTACCTCAAAAAATTGTGTTACCTACACAATTTTTGAGCCATACAGCATTTGCAAAGATGCAACAGATGACTGCTTGTTTTGGACAAATGAGGTCCCTTTTACTATGATCAGAAAAGGAAGGACAGACCAAAGAAATCAAGGCGGTGCTTTGCTCTAGAGATGACAAAGGTTGTAATCAGCTGCCACCCCTTCGTCACCACTCCCGAAAGGAAGAAGGTTTATTTTTCTGAGGTGATAGCACAGCTGTTGTCTAATGTAGAACTGTGGAGCCTGATTTTTCAGAGGGGCTACGCAGGTGGGAGCTGTCCCATGAAGAGACCTATCGGTGTCTGCTAGGACTTCATCAGGAACATATGGCATTCCCTGAAACAACTGGATTCAGAGGCTCACATCAGTACCGTGGTCCAAAGCTCATTCAATTAACACCAGTCCATGAGCAGATGGGGCTGTAGCTGGTGATGCTTCTACTACTGGGATCCTCTGCCCAACAGGGCCTACAGTCCCCAGGAACCAGCTTATGGCCACCTCCCCCACAGTGATATGGGTCCATCTATTGATCCTGACAGATGGAGCTCCCCTTCCCTCAAACCAACGTCCGGGATTCCTGACACCTAACTTTAGAAATTCATTCTACTACCTACTCCATATACATCTGCATATGGACTATTCACCCCAGGCTCTCTTCATAAATGACAAAAAGAAAGAGACCTGCTGGGTTTTCAGTTTCCATTATCCCTATGTAGCTGACTAAAATGGGTCAAATTCCTGGTGACCTCAACTGCCTCTTTCTCCCCACAGCCAACAGAGACCAGGTAGCTAGTTCAGGTGGAGATGTCTGTCTGGCATTCAGGTTTCTGAGATGAGAGGGCTGGCTCCCAGCCGTGGTGTCTCACCAGACAGTAGTTAAGCAGTTTCCTAGATCAGCTTATGGGTGTTTTTCTGCATTGAAACCCAAATGAACTAACACATGTGGAGCAGAGAGAGAGATGAATAAGCTGAGGACATAATGATGGTCTGTCTACAGCTTTGCCTAAGTGCAACAGACTCTGAACCAAAACCCACTGAAAACTGTATTTAACTTGCTACAGGGTTTGAATCTGCTCTATAAATAAGGCAGAAGGACAATGCTAATAACTAGGAACTGGAAAAACTGACATAAGCTGTGTAAACTTTTTTTTTTTTTTTTTTTTAATGATGAGATTTGGTAAAAGCACCATCCTTTCCGATTTCTCTAGAAAACACATTACAAAGAACCACCTTGCTTTGATGAGGGGGCACAGGGAGAAACAAGAGCCATTTTCAGGAGACTTTCTCTGTCTAATTTGCTCAAATCTTTTAATAACAATGTCTGCCGTTGCCCTGACAAACACCCTCCCCATGTATGAGGGGGAGGAGGGGACAGAGGAGCTGAAAACGGAAGCTGGAGGATGCGTGTTCTTTACTATTTCACCAACGTTATAAATCAAAACATAAATAGCAAGTGTTACTGCAAGGGTGGGAGGGGAAAACCTGGGTAAATTCAGCTCTTGACATGCACACAGTCCTTCAAGACAAAGAACAGTGACTCCCACATCAGCATTTGTCTCTCTGGTTTCCGTGGATAAGTAGGGTACGACCTTGTCTAAATCCCATTCACAAGCCAGAACAAATCTCTGTAAGCCTCAGCTGCTCTTTCTGTTCTCAACATATCAGGCCCAAAATGCCGTCTCTTTCACTCAGATTGATTCTTCCCCCACCGCAGCTATTCCTGACTCGTACTGCTGATTTACATCAGAAGAGGAGCAGGCTCACCAGCACATAGAAACTCCACAGGAAAAAAAATAAAATCAAATGACCACATCAAAAACCTCCTCAGAAGAAAAGGCTTGAATCCAAGTGAAAAATTAATCATAGTTTAGTTTTTGAAACAGTTTCTGCTCCCAATGCACTTGCAGAAGTCCAAAACAAGGTTCATGGGCATTTACAGCACTAGATGACCCCAAAACTCGGCATCTTTCTTATGGTGAGAGCCATCCTATCAGGGGCTGTGCTGTCCCTGTTATCTGCTATTTCAGAAAACCGTGGGGTCATTAAAAGACCAAGCTGAATTAGTACTTCATTTGTGCCAAGGCAAAGCTGCAACAAGCCTGTAGGTTTTAGGAAAGTTGCTTCTGCTTTACATGCATGTGTTTGCAAATAATCCTGCTGCCATCACTATTTCTCTTTCTTTTTTTTTTTTTTTTTTTTTTTTTTTTTGGCCACATACGTGAGCAGTTTATATAAGTAGCAGGTTAAATTTGGCCTCTCTGAGATATTTAGCTTATAGTGAGGCTACTGCTCTCAAGGACAGAACTGGGTCAAAACTGTTGAGTTACTGCATCAATGAGGACAGAAAGTATACACCTACCAAACTCAGGAAAACCTTACTGCCAGTTCAAAGTTGTATATTTGTTAGAGGGGTTCTTCTCCCACAAAACACCAGAATAACTTCACAAAACAACGAGTCAGCCAAAGCCCTACAGCCAGCCTGCTTTGAGAATACATCCTCTTTCACCCCTGATCCCTGCATCCCCGAGATGAGCTACATTAAATCCACTCTCAGCAAACGCATGCATTTACAGTGGTGCGACAGCCCTTCTGCTTACTGGGATGGACTGGGTTTATTTGCTTTTCCAGAAAACATGTGGTCCCAGAGAAGGGAGGAATTGCACCTCCTGGCCTGTGTGGGTGGCTGCTCTGCAATGAAATATCCAAGAGTGACAATGGAAGATGAATCTGTGTTTGACTTAGAGCTACTGTTTGGGTTATAAGTTGTCTGCTGTACTGTTACTGGAACTTTCAGACACCTCATACTTACCAAGGTAAGAAACAGAGGAGTCTATGCCCTCATAGATGACTTTTTAGGGCTGCGGTTTAGTCTACAACCCTTGGCCCAGACATAGCAGGGAGGAGCAGGTCCATGGTGGTGACCAAGGAGAGACATTTCTTCTCACCTTCTCTGCTGTGGTCCAGAACGTGCTATATGCAGCATGCAAGGACAATTCATTAGGCTCATTACCTCTTTCTGGCTACATCCCTTCCTAAGGGCAAGGGTGTATCTTCTCCCTGCCCTGTGATGGTCACAAAGGTCCTACTGAACCCAAACTAGGCTGTTTGGTCTTGTGAAGGGAAGCCAATACTGTTGGGATCAGGAGTGCATGAACACACATTGACTGGACCGAGATACCTTCTCTGGTCCCAAGAGCAAAAGTCCTTAGGTATATCTCCCAACCTTGAAAGATCCTTATCCATCCTGCCTGCTGGGAACTGTCCCTATCATACGCTATCGCTCAAAGGGTGCCTGCCAGACAGGCCACAACCAGACCTGGGACTGTGCTGACACTTAAATGGTCTTACTGACTGCATCACAGTGCTCAGCCCTGTCATTTTGTTAGCACAGCCAGTAACTCCAGACACACAATGAAGAATGGGACACGCTTGCTCTCAGGAGCACAGCTGGTGGCTCACACCAGCTCTCAGGTGGAGCTCTGCATCCTGCCCAGCAGGAAAGAGTAGGCAGCAGGTCCCAATCCTTTGCTTAACACTAAAGATGGCCCATCAAGGAAAAGAAATATCACTGGGGGAAGATTACTGGGCTTCATTGCTTTAGTTTGGACTGGGACTTGGTTTGTGCTATGTAAGGTGAACATTTGGGTTCACCAAGTTCATCTGGATCTCTAGAGACCTCACCTTCCACCCTGAAAGTAAAGAGTGGCGCCATATCATCCACAAGGTGGGAGTTTGAGGAAAAGTCAAGCTTGCATTATTGCAGAGTCTGAGTGGGTCTGCTCTGGTTCTGGGGTGATCAGGCCTCCTTTCCATGAAGAAGCAACATGCAGAAATGTCTTATGCCTCAATACCACCCTAACGGGAGGTAATCAGCTTACTCTGTCCCAGGCACAATTTCTGAAGATGTCTCTTTCTTTCTTACAAGGAACAAGGATGCTCTTATCTTAGCTGTTTTGGTGAGGTGTTTAAGAATGAATCCTCATGCCCAGGAATGACACTAACAAAGCCAAGAAAAGAGCCAAAGCTTCAAGAAAGCCAAAGAGCACTTCTGTACAACGTGCTAGACCTAAACACAGGTGAATCTCAAACTTTTATCATTCTGCAGAAGGGAGGAATGTACTAGCCACCCCCAGCCCCACACCCACCTCTCACCATATACCTATCTATGTTCTACCCACCTCGCAGTGCCACCTTCTCAGGCTCACTCTCTACACAGGGTTTTTCCTGCCCCAGATTGCTGTCATGATGAGTCTGAGGTCTATCCCACCTCCTCCACTCAGTGATCCACTTCTGCAGGCATGCTCACGTCTTCTCCCATGTTGCCACCAGTACCTGGAACAACCTTTTCAAACCAGTTTTAAACATTCTCTTCCTGCTTTTCTAAGTCATAAAACCCTCCATGAGCAGCAGGTGGTGAGTCGGTGGTTTTTGTTGTCATAGAAAATTCTGTCAAACATAATGGATACAGAACCACTTTTTCAACTAAAAAAAAAAATAATTCTAAAGTTATGGGTTTTTTTTTCTCTAGGAAACTGAGGTGCAAAGGCTGAAATGTTTTGATTCACCCAACCTATCATAATAACTCATAGAAACTATAGATAAGGTTCCCTCATATCCTTATTCTTTATGTCACCCAGATTGATCCACAGGACCCCATTGCCCATGAAGATTATTGCCAGGGACACTAGGGATGGAGCCAACAGCTTTCTGCACCACATAAAGAGGTCATGGCACATCTTGGAAGTTCCAGGAAATCAAATTAATGGAAAAGCACATGCCATCTCTAACTAAATTCCTATGACACACAATAACAGCATTCAGAATCAAAACTTTTTTTTTTTTTTTTTTGGCGGACCAAAATATTTTTCAGTAAAGAACTAAAAAACTTGAATATTTTCCTGTGTTTTGGAAAGGAAAACGCCTTTATTTCTCTTGTCCACTAAACCCAACAAAACCTGTGATTCTGAAGCTTCCAGTTTAGACCCAGCTCTTCTAGCACCTTATGTGGGAGCATATCATTATGCCCCCGAA
The DNA here is from genome assembly GCF_003259725.1 of Athene cunicularia. Lineage (NCBI taxonomy): Eukaryota > Metazoa > Chordata > Aves > Strigiformes > Strigidae > Athene > Athene cunicularia. The sequence continues at coordinate 773,707 of NW_020799377.1, read as the reverse complement.
GAGCTGTGATCTTTCAGCACCCAAGGTTGCAAGACTTCCTCCTTCCATCCATCTCCTCCTTTAACCATTTCTACTTCCATATGTACCATGCTACCTTTGCTAACTCCTTAGAATCAATTTTTTTTTATGCATTCATGAATTATTTCATCCTCAGCTCCTGGTCAGGGCAGTTGTTAATTATGGAGACAGTCCTCCCACTGTCATCTTTGCTGATAAGTATAACATGCTAAGTACAGAAAGGTTTTTATTACCACTTTTTAATTCCTTTGCATATCATGGAAGATGTTCTCCTATAGGCACCTCTCTTTGATGTCACATCAAATTCTTTCCTTTAACTGTTCATGGTTGGGCAATCCTTGATGAAAACTGCCTGAGTTTTTCATCATTGTCGGTGCCTTGTCTATGCTAGGAGATGCAGCAATACTTCCATAATCTGTGTTTCTCATGAAAAAAAATGACACTTCTTATAATTGCTTCTTCTGTTTTTCTAGTTTGTAATCAGATGCAGGGCTTTTCTCTTTTTCTAAACTCAGGTATTCATCAGGCTTACTGATGAGATGGAAAACAAAACATTATGCTGTGAGAGATACAGTTTCTCCATAAAGAGTCTTTCTGCTCCTGGAGAAGTGGTGTCATCTCCTGATTGGAAGGGCAAGAGTGCCCTGTCTGGGGTGACAGAATGGGGCAGAATGATCTTTTCTGCTCTGTTTCATTTCAAGTCTACGCACAGCCCTAGTAATGCTGCTCGGTAAAGTTCATGGCCTGGTTTGTGGATATCCTGAGGTTTTTCACACTGTTCTGCTGGCTGAGATGCCTCTTTTTGTGCGCAAGCACCTCCCAGGCAGTTCAGCTCTACTTTCTCTATAATCTTTGTGCAGAGTGTGGAGGTTTTATCCCTGATTTATAGCCAGGTCCAGACTAACATGCAGGTCAGGTCCTCAACAGCTTAGTGACAGAGTGCCAGTCAAACACCGGTAGGTTAAAATACTTGGCCATGCAGGAAAAGCATTGCAGAGGACACAGAACAAGGTGCTCACATCACAAGCTGTACCCATCAGCCCTTCTCTCCCCGGTGACCTGGCAGAGTGAGGATGTCCTGAAATGGTCTCAGCGTTAAGACTCCCTTCGCTTCCCTGATGAAACATCCAGTTCAGCAGATGTAACAGAAGTCAGAGGAGCAACAGAATCAGAGTATGATACACAAGATGGCCACAAGATTCATAACATCCCTGTTCTCAGTTGTTTATCAGCTAGATACTTTTCTGTCTTTTAGTTGGTGTGTCCTATGCATATGCTCTGACTATATTGTTGTATCTCCTGGAGATGAGTGGGACACTTGGACTTGACAATAAGCACATCTTTTGAATGAATGCCAAGCAAATTAAAAGACATAATAATCAAGGCAGCTGATTACTGAGAAGCAATCTAGCCCACAAGTCAAATGTGACGTGGAAATGACCATTCACAAACCCCAGAAAAACGTTACGTAGAGCTTATCATCGGTAAATCTCATGACTCTTTATATCTCAGATGAGTATCAAGAAATTCACCTGAGAGACAACTGAACCCTGCATCCACACCACACACATGACACTGTGGTGAGAGAGACAAGGTACGGTTACGTGAAAGCTGCACCCTTTACTTTTCAACCTGCCCTGGGTACGTCCTATACAACCGTACACTTCTTTCATTCAGCAATTCTGCCCCAAAGGAGCAAACATAGGAAAGTATTCTTACACATAGGCGGAACTAAAAATATCCTAAAGTGGGATGGCACAACTCTGCCCCGTAGCAGTGGTGTTGCTACAAGGTACGATACAAATCAGAGGAATTACCCATTGCTAAAACAGCTGTGTGTAATTTGAAAAACAAGCTGGGTTTGTTCCATACATATCATCAAATTTAATAAATGTTATCTCTACAGCTGGAAGTGATCTGGCTGGTCGTAACAAATTAAAAATCTCCAACAGGCCTGATAAATCACAAAATTAACACAAACAAGCAACGATACGAAAAGCACTTTGCAATTGGCTACAGAGAAGGGTTTGTAGTTTACGCTGCCTTTGCCAATGTTTTCCTCCCAGTCAGGCCTACAACCAGGACTCAGGTGCTGTGGTTAGGATGCAAGTGTAGGCAAACAGAGACCACCACCACAGAATGGAAACAGTCACAATTAGCTTGCAGGTTAACACAGACTGTTGTCTGATGTCAACCATGAACATGATCTGGTGAATATTTCTAGAGGAGAACAGGCAGATAGCAGCTGAGTAACCCTGCGAGGGAACTGTGCATCCACACTGAGCTGTAGGTACCTGTAATTCCAGGATCAAGGTTTGGTTAGTCCTACAGATGATTTCACACATATACATTTTGGATGTTTACACTACTGTGTTGACTTTCTCTTCCTTTCTGTTTTTGAGAATCACTTTTTCAAAGCTTAGGCAAAGAACAAGACTCTGCTTACACCAATCCTGGCTTCAGCAGAATGGGAAGCAACAGCAGAATTTGCAGCCGAGTGTTTTAACTTAGACCCACAAACATACACATAAAAAGCCAAGAGAGCTCCTGTAGAGCAGCCCTCCTGAGAAAGCTCTGGAAGGTGGTTAGTACTCCACCTCCTTCCTAGGCTGCTACGGAGCTCTCTGCAAGTAAACCCAAACAATAAGAAAAACAAAAAAAAGTTGCCATGGAGTTAGATGCACCGTATTACCTTCTCCAGAACAGAGTGGGAGGATGTACAGAGACTAACCTGGAACAGATCCCAAGGAGGAAAAAACCCAAACTTGTCATGCTGGGAAGCTAAGCTGCTGGGGCTCTCCTTCCCTCCATCCCTCCTTACAAGTCTCTTCCTCTAAGCCTTTCCTTTGAGTCCCTCCACCTCTGACGTGCTGGTGAGGCACACACTGCATCCGTGAGAAGATCTGAGAGTCAACTGAGTGACTTTCTTTGAAAGGAAACAGACTTGAGGCAGGAAAAAAAAAAAGTTAGCTCCACCCTGGCAGTGTAAGAACGCTCTGCTCACTGCTCTCCTTGGTGTGAAAAAAAATGAAAAGTTCCACCCAGTGTAGTTCTACACAGCCTGGGGGCTGCTGAGATGCAAGATGAACGTTGAGGAGGGGGACCTGAACCTTCGATAGGGCTTTGGAAAACATCCCAAAGGACATGCAGAAGTGGAGATAAAGTTTAACTAAACTCTGCATTGCCTATGGCATCATCTTAAAGCAGGGAGCCTTTTGAATCAGAAACCCCTGCACAGGCTGAGCATTACTTGCTTCATTCATCATGTGTCCTCACAGGGGTCGGCCAAAAAGTTATGTGAGGAAAACGAGGGGTTCAGTATGGCTCGGGGAGCTTTGGCAAGTGAAGGCTGGTGGAGCTCAAAGTCTCATGGCCAGCCTAGACATGAAAAAAGAGACAGAGGCAACAACCCAGAGGCCACACTGGGATCCAGATTCAACTCTGACATCAGGCGTTCAGCCAACAGCAGCTCGGTGGGTCTGTGAGCTCCAGAAGAGCAGCTGTGTTCGGAGGCCATCCAGTACCTCCAGCTGGATACAGCCCTGCTCCAGTGCAGCCAGGTGGGACAGGAACCTCCCGGAGCACATGCTCCTTGCTGGTCCCCCGACTCAGCTCCTAACGCACATTCCCCTGAGACTTAAAAATGCCCTGGTGGCCTCAGCTGGGATGCAGAGTCCTTTCGTCAATCAAAAAGAAGGATAAAAGAAAGAAATATAAAAAAGCACAGGTCCAGGACCTCAAGGATTTGGCTGTTCACAAATACAAAAGTGAGAACGTTGCTCTATTCACCACAAATAGTTCTGCTTCTCCCTCCCATTGCCTTTTTTTTTTTTTTTTAATAGCAAGTTCAGTGAAACTTTATCTCTTCCTGCTCTAGTAACCCTACTAAATAATCTGCTATTAGCATGACTCAATTGAGTGGCTTTCAGCTGCTGAAGTAATTTTCTTTGCTACTGTTGTTTCATCAGTGGAACTGAAAAAAAAAAAAAAAAAAAAAAAAAAAAAAAAAAAAAAAAAAAAAAAAGCCGGTAAAAGGCTTTCCACCCCTGCAGAGTATCACACTACTGGAAGATTAAAGTACGGCTAAGTTAGTTAGTTGCATTGTAATTACAATTTAAAAAGGATCCCATTACACCCAAGAGTTTAACTTCATTAGCATTCAACGTGCATGTAGGGAACATAACCTAGGTCTCAAACCCGAGCGGCTAGGCTGGGTTTTAGAGTCCCCTCCTTCACAACACTACGCAGAGGAGGAGGGATGGAGGCAGTTCGTTTCTCTCTACCGCTCAAATTTGCTTTCAAACTTAACACCGTGCTCGTCTGTAGAATATTACAAATTCGATCCGAAAATGATATACCCAGGTACTGAGATACAATATCGCCTCTAAAACTAGACTTCTATCTGGCTGCTTTATTACATGCTGCTGTAACCAAGAAACACCTACAAAACATCGCAGAACCTAGCATGGGAAAGTATTTTCCCTCTATATTTTCCCCAGTTTGTTTACTGTGTTGAGTAACACTTTAATTACAGTCAGGTTTCATTGTTTTTCTCATTTTTCCCTCTTCTTTGTATTGCATGAAGGTACACGGGAGAAAACAACACTTTTTTAAAGGCAGGAAAATGTGATTATGAAACCACAAACACTCGCAAAAGACATCAAGTGTTGAACCTGAAAGTAATTTAAACTCTTATTTAAGGCAAAGAAAAAAATATTATTTGGCTCAATGTCAAGTTGAAAGCTTTAAAACCCCGTGATAGAACAAGAACTGATCGCTGAAGCAGACAGAGCGTCCTGAGCAGCATCCCAGGTAAACCAAAAAATGCCAACAGCACCAAACAGCGCCCCAAACTTTCTTGCTGCTGCTGCCCCGCCGGGTGCGGATCCTCCTGCGCGCACCCTGCGCCCGGGGGTCTCACCCGCTCCCCACCAGCCCCCGGCACATCTCCCAGCAGCGGGATGCTCTGCCCGGCCCTGCCC